>NW_028301607.1:16000000-16151515 GCF_987345545.1 Pholcus phalangioides
TGCATAATGAATGAACGAAATTATTTCAGATTTGACGAAAGAAATAATCCCAGAATTGATGAAAATTCTAGAATCAAATCAGATTGGAGCTCATACACCTTGTTAACTACAAAAAATGTGTTTGATATATGTATATTTTTTCACTTCTATTAAAATAAGTGCGCTTCACCCAAACCCCGGTACAACCGCACCTCCAAGGTCGGCTCCGAGTCCATATTCACAGGAGTTCAATTTAATGTAAATTAGTGTCTTAACGGATTGGGCAACACGCCCCGAGTAAAATAAAGGCCCACAAATAATTGAAGATCTTTGTTTGTTCTGAAATTATTTTTTGATAAATTTTATTAATTTTATTAATTTTATTAATTAACAGGTTTTTACGCTATGTATATTTTAAGAACCATCAGTCATATAATCATCACATACCAAACGAAATACTTCGCTCATCGTTCTGTTATGATTCCCTTGAAACTCGCCGTCTCAGGGCCCTTACTGTTTTTTTTTTGTAACAATTCTTCACTCTGATATTGATGCACCTGATATTCTTAACCTTATTACTTTTTTATTGCCCACGAATCAATCTTAGATGCCGTAATCTTTTTCATGTTCATCCATATCGTTCTGATGTTTTGAAAAATTCTCCATTGTACCGATTTCTGAGATCCAGTAATACTGATGATGTATATTTTTAAACTTTTAATTTTGTATATACATGCTTTTCTTGTATTCATATATGCAAACTGTAACTGGGCTTTCGCCTGTAGTTTGTATTTAAATGAATAAATAAATAAATAAAATAACCTTTACACCTCATGCATTATGAAGCGTGCAATAAAAAAAGAAAATTATAACAAATATAAATATAAACATAATGATAATAATAAATATAATCGTTTTAGTACATTATTGGTTGGCCATTTTTGTTCTAATTGAAGACAAAAATCTGTTTTTCGAAACATCAATAGGAAGTGAACAGTAATTATCCTCAAATTATTTCTTTAACTAATTCTGAATCTATTTTTTTCAATAATTCTGGAATTATTTCGTACACCAATTCTGAAAATATTTTTTTACTTTTATTCTGAAATTATTTCGTCAGTCAACTCTAAATTCATTTTCTTTCCGGCAATTCTGAAGCTATTTCTTCAGAAATTATTTCTTCCACCAATTATCAAATTTTATCGCTCTAGCCAATTGTTGTTCCCTATCATGCTATTTTCAACGATTTAATCACCATATTACATCCTTTTTTGTGAAAAAAACGTTCAATCCGTTTTATAGTTGGGGGGGGGGATGTTGCACCATAAACGATTAACTCCCCTTGTGTCTACGTAAATAATTTTCGTGACTCATCTTTACTAATATGAGTTAGAGCCTCATTCTATTCATCAATCACAAAATACGCATATTTCGAATCATTAATTACATACTTTTTATACGCGAGAACTTTCTCATGATTTTACTGTTCCTTTATGTCCATTAAAACAGGTTAAATCCCACAACGATTCAGAAAAATTCAATAAACCGCCCGAAAATTCCCAATCAACGCAATAACTAACTACTTCAGTTTGAAAATGTGATTATTTCCAATCATCGGTTATTTCCATTCATCCTCTAATACGAGCTTCATCAGAACTTGAGATTTTCCCACTAAATGCAAATCATCGATAACAAATAACGGATAAAGTGCTAACTTATGTAAACCTTGACGCTGAACATTCAAAGTTAAATCGAATTAATATTCAATATCAGCGAAGGGGAAAAATTATTCATTTTTCCGAGAGCTCCACAAACCAAAAATTGGTTCATCGACGTCTCCCATTCGCGATCGATACAATTTAAATCTTTCCGGAATGGAGTGTCAAATCACTAAAACCGCATTCGGAAATAATTCCCGCTGATGCTAGCAACGTACGTAATCTAAACCACCGCCATCGTTACATCGCGCTACACAAACCACACGCAGCGGGACCAGAGAGAGAGAGAGAGGATGATGCATATGGCGTGAATTTATGCATATGTTATTATGGAATAACAACAGCGGGGGCTTCACGGATTTTTCGAAGATGAATTTCTGCTTCGAAAGCCGCAGCAATTAAATCAGCGTTTCGCTTGTGTATTTTTGTGCCGCAACTTATATAATCTCAAAACGATAAAACCCACCTCTGTTCCAACCACACACCACGTACACCTTAACAAAACATTACCACACCGACTCTTGTTTTCGTGAGTGAATTTTCCCACCGTCTTCCTAATGGTTTCTGTTCGATATTATAATATGCACGAGATAAAAATAGGAAAAAGATACATTTTACACAGATGATGCCATTCCTCTCTTCGGCATCGTACATTATGCCGTATGATGCGGCTACGAATTTCCATGTTTAAATGATGGGGTTACCATATAAGTGTTGTTGTTATGATTATACAAAATTAGTATTATCTTCCTTCTGTTTCATATCCATGCTTACGAAGTTAATTTAATACTTCCTGAGTTGAAATAAGCTTAAGTATTATTCTGTTCCGCATTGTATTACGCTAGGTTTAATATCAATAATATCGTGTTTGCCTGGTGTTTCCTTTCTTTGCGCTGTAATTCGTATGAATAATGTGAATGCACTGATGATAATTTTAATAGAGCTTATATATATACTTTTCTGGTTTGTGTTGTGGCTGAATTGTTGAAGCGATGGAGACGGAGCCCGTTAGAGCTTTTGGTATTTTCCTTTGGCTTTCTGTGGTCCCCAACTGCGAGGCTTGAATACAAGCCCATCTCCCTGTTAAAAAGTCTGCCGCAGGAACGACATGCCGTATATTTCAACATATACTCATTCATTAGAAATTTAATGGAGGAATATGGAGATGATGCATGTGTGGCTTAGTACTAGTAGGTGTCTTCAACCTTCAAGACATTACGGGCAAAAAAAAAAACAAATCGTAAAACCCAAGGCCAAGTGGTTTCTAGATTCACTCAGTGACGTCTTAACGGGGTGAGCCCAACGGCAAATGGGATTACGAGTCAAACAGATGGGCCCATAAATATTGCAGAATCAAATTTATTCATAGTTTTTTTTTTTTCAAAAATGATTGATTTTCATTAATCTTGAAATTTTTTTCATTTTTTCATTAAATGAGAATTTATTAAAAATCTTGAAATTATTTCTTCATTGAACATGAGATTTCACTAATTCTGAAATTAATTTTTGTTTGAATATGAACTTTTATTAATTCCAAGAAGTTATTTTTTATTGAATGTGTATTATTAAGTCTGTGAAGTTATTTCTTTCAATAATTCTGGAAACGTTAGTTTTGCGATCGATGCTGAAATCATTTCTAGAAATTATTATTTATGTATTTTCATAGATTTCGAAATAATTTTTTTCTACCAAATCTGATATAACTTTTCTTAATGATTCCAAAATTATTTCTTCAAATAATTCTAAAATTATTTCTCGAATTAATGCTAAAATTATTTCTCAAATTAATGCTGAAATTATTTCTTCAATTAATGCTAAAATTATTTCCCTCATTAGTTCTGAAATTTTTTCTGAAAGTAATTTTGAAATATTGTCTGAAAATTATTTTGAAATTATTTCTTTAATCCACTATGGAATGAATTTTTCCCATTCAGGTTTTCGGCATTTCTAAAAATTCTGTAAATATGCCAGTCTTTTCGTTATCGGGCCACTGCAAAGAGCCTCGAGGCTTCATGTGCCCCACGGGGCATGCTTTGATGTCCTCCTGGGTTAACCGAAACTAGTTCGAATCCTTTCAACTATAAACGAAATAATAGGCTTTCCCTTTTTGTAAGATTTCAGGAATAAAAGTTTAGAAATCATTGAGATAAATATAGCTGAAGAGTCTGAGTCAGAATCCAGACACCAATATAATCCTGACGAACTATATCTCAACACTACTGATACTGAAAAGCCGTAATTCCGGCAAACCAATTCCATAGTTTATACAAAAATTGACACTCTTTTAAGACAATAAAATTTTAATTGGTCGACTGGTCGACGCGTCTGAAAAACGAGTCAATTTTTTGTATAAATTAAAACTAGGCAAAGTTCTAATTTTTGTGATAAGATTCCATAGTTCCCCCCCCCCCCCAACATTTAGCAATTTCACAATTAGCAATTTACATTTCGAAACATGAGAAAAAGATGACAATACTAGTGTAACGCGAAGCAAATACAACTCAGACACCATAAATATGTTGGGACCACGCATATACACACACAATACGTTCCTGCATGTAACCAATTCGTTAGAAATTTCCTCAGAGGAATGTTTACCACAGGTCCATGTATGATCAAGTAGTAGTAGTAGTAGTGGTTGCTCCGCAATATACGCACCTTTCGGCTGTCGGGATTATTATAAGAACCACTAAGCATGCATGGATGATAAAATTTATCATTATGATGTATTTCAGAAATAAAGTGCAGTGATATAGAAAATGCATTGAAAAAAAAATGAGCCTACGTTTTCACAGCGCACTTTCTTTCAGTGCAAGGCTCAGTGATTAAACTGCACAGTCTGGGCATTCTGTAAGACCATACAAGTCCCGGGATCTGCCCCTTCGGAATATTAGCCCTTTACCCGGTTGTGTTGAGCCATTTTGGGGAAGTCTGGACATTTGAGGATCTTAACTTTCTTATCCGTACGTCCCAGGCACAGAAATGAGCTCACCAAATCAGAAATGGATGATGACACATACGAACTCGACTGGGCTGTGTCATCACCAGCTGTAATAGACTAAAGCTGGTGTTGGCTGTATGTGTACGTGCATTAGTGTAACATAAAATGATCTTCAACATCTCTCATCTTCCTGCAGATTCTCATTTATGCAATTTTGAAGCTGTTCAATTTAACCTTCAGCCAGTTTTTTTTCTCTTCTTTTTATAGCGAGTGTTCTTCGGTGTTTTAAAAAAACCGAATCTTTAAATTTTGGGGACGAAAGCTGGAACGAATCAAACGATTTTCCATACAAACCTGTAGGAAATCACGTTTCGGCCGACTAAGATTTCGGCTAACGAACGTGATGATTCCGGAAAGAATCATCTTCGTTAGCCGAGGTATCACTGTACATTTCAGAAATTTCTCAAGTGTAAAAAATCCGAATCTCCTCGAAATAACCTCTATTTCACGACTATTCTGACCTGGAAATAAATAACTCTTATTTTCTTAAGTTTTGTGATTGAACCCCAATGTATACGTTTTATTTGACAAAATTTCACGATCGTGCCCCCATATTACGCACCATTTTATCAAATTATCATTACGCATATTTTTTTTAGTACTTATCAAATTCACCAACAACAGTTGGGTATTATGCATAATCACCAGGAAAAGTGATATTTTTTAGCATATAATAAATTTACCAACTGAGCTTGTGGGTATTACGCATAATCCCAAGATTAACCACCTAATTTTTAATTGAACCAGTGATTTTATGTAGGCCTAACTTTTACTTATTTTCACATATTTTTTATTGATTTGCGTTTTATTTATGCATTTTATATTTGTGTATTTCATTTTATCCGGTTTGATTTCACTATTCTTGCATTTTTATGTCTTACTTTGCTATAATTGGATATTTTTCTGTAGCTTGGTAACTTGATAAATTTAATTTTAAAAAAATAAGAAGTGGTATTGTTTTTTAAGTTCAAGAACGACTTTTTTTGGGCATTAACATTAACCGCCGGTAAAATCGATACATTTATCAAACCTACCGATATGGTTCGTTATTATGCATATTAACCGGTTATTACGCATAATAATCGATTGGTAATATTTACCGTAGCATATCTAATGCGTTCTAAGCACATAGTTTTCTCAGTTGAGATGATTTTTTCTGATACCGCATCGAGTGTTTCAGTACATAGAAGGTAAGATACTGTACGCAATTTTTTCCTCTTTTGTTGCGGTAATTGATCCGCACAAAGTATACGTAACCAGATGTTTTTTCATCTTTCCTTTCGTATATTTTCACCGGTGAGCAGTGAGCACACCTGCTACTCATCACAACAGATGTTCATCCCTCTGCTCTATCATCAACGCCGCCGCCGTGTATTATGCGTATAAAAAAACGGCGAAGACGAGTATTTTTGATTCCCATAATGTATATTTCTTCTTTACTCTCATCACAATGGAGAGATTATTCTCTCTATTTTTGGCTCGCTGTTGTCTCATAATCATCGAGATCCACTCACGTACATAATGTACGCCCATTGTATGATATATATATGTTTTCACAAAATAATTCTAGGAATATAATAAGAATATTTGTTCTCTAAGGTAGCAATTCCCATCTTCTCAATCAAATAACATTTCTCGATTGGTATCATTTATTTTTCCATTGTCTCCAGGGACCATTTGATATCAACTGAGCCAATAATGGGTTTAATGCTGATGGGAGATTTATGTCTTAAGTGGATGTTCCTGAACGGGTCTGAGTTTTTATTTCCTGAAGAATAAAAGATGTGATATGACGTCTTTATCCTCAATACTTTTTTACCGATGAAATTAAGCTAGATCGATCGATTTTCACACTCGTTTCTCGCTTCGATTAAACGCAGAAACAATTGGCTTCGTCGTTTTGGTGTGATTTGAATTTACAGAATAGAGATTTGCCACTATTCTGTTAAGTATATATTATTTTTTTCAGAAGAGCAATAAGTTGTAAATGGGTTGTATAACCATGATCATTGGCTCAATCACCGTTAAAGCGATTCTGTTGTTTGGATATCGATTACAATGGTTTTTTATGGTGAACGTGAATTTTGGGAAATTATGAAAATGATTTAATTTCACGTTGTTTTGTTACAGTAATCCCCTGCATATAATTCTCGGATTACACATTAAAAGATTATCAGAATTTCTTGGTGCGGAACAGGGTAAATGTGTGATTACACATAACTTTGCATGAGTCGGTCTAGGGCTTTTGCATAATCACCGGTAATGCGTTACCATTTGGGTAAATTTGATTAATTTTTTTTCAAAGAAAATTTTTAAATTTACCGGTTATTACGTATGGTTAAAATGATATATATTCTGCAATCTTTTTCAGTAAAATGACGAATTATCGATGAAATGACTCAAATTCACCTCCTCCTCCTAAGAAGATCATGGCCCGCCGCGCTGTCTCAATGATGACATATAAACAGGTGGTTCAAGAAGAACTGGACTATGCTGGAAAATGTGAGTGTATTTTTCGTGAACCTAGAGTGAAGTTCGTTTCTGTGTAACACTTGCTATAGTGCTGCAATCTGCCATCAATTTTTTTAAACTATGATTGATCAAGTTTACCTTCGTTGGAATGTTGTTCTCTGTGGCGAGAATTTTTAACTGGGCATTTGACTCGCATTTGTGCCTCGAAGTTGTGCGAATTAACTAAACAAGTGAGGGACATCGCGACCTGTAGCTTAAGAGTCCTTGGCTGTAAGTGGATTTGTGTGGCTCGTCTAGGAAGCCCCTGCGAATCAAGTTTGGGTCGTGGCACATAGCTGAAGAATCCCGGGTAAGTTTAGGGTGGCGACCCATGGATTAAGGACCTCTGCTCTAAGTGCCTCTTTTGGTCGTTTAGTGCATTTAGTTCATGTTTTTTTCGTTTCATAGATCACTCCCATGCTTTCACACTTTCTAGGCCATTCTCTGGCTCGCTTGATGACTTAGTCCAGTGTTTCTGAAAGTGTGCGTCTTGGCGAGCTGAAAATATTTATTTGTGTTAACGCTTTTGAAGTGGTTCTTTTATAAGTGGAAATATATACACTAAACTATTTTAGGGACATACTCCCTTAGTTTCTAGTCAGAGCGGATTCGTGATTTTTTCGCCATCCTTCTCTAATTTTCTTGCCCACTCAATCCTCAAATTTTCTGCTCCCCCGAAATTGCCGTCCTGAGCTTAGTCTCCTTGTATATACGACACTGGTCGGGAAGGAAGCCTTATTTTATAGATTTTGCTCCACCTTCTGGTTAGAATGATGAATTTGTTCGGTAATTTTGCTTTTGTTTGCACACGATATTACGTGTGAAGAAAATCAGCATAGCAAATTCAAGGCCACTTGTATATAGTATATACATATATAATATTTAATTTCATTTTTGTGGCAAAATACGCTGGTGTACATATCACGTATAAGTAAAATTGATAAATGATAATATTCCGTAAGATTTTTCCATACAACAACCAACTTCATCTACAAATTATGCATAATGGCCGGTAAGAATGATGAATGTAGTATAATTAATCGAGAGGATTGGTAATCACCAATGAGTAATCATTCATAATGAACGGAGATTATGCATATAATTTTACCGATTTATCACATTCACCGTAACGTAAACTACAGTATAACTTGCTTATATGTACATCGCTGAGTTTTTTTCTGCGGCTTTCTCTCTGATAAATTGGGAACAAATCTGTTCAAAAATGAATTTGTAAAAAATAAAAACACAGGCCGCAGTAGCCCAGGTCGATAAGATACTCGCCTAAAGTACCAAAAGACGTTTAGAGGTGTCGTGATTTCTTGTCAGAAACTTTCCTGACGCGGGGGTATAACAGAAACGGTGACATATCACAGGAAAAGACTGCTACCGCAGAGATTCCCATATCGAGAATTTAGCGGTCAGTGTAAAAAAAAAAGGCTGCCGTTCGAAAACGACAATGAATTGTAAGTCCCGGTCTGATTGCCCTCGTGTGCAGAAAATGACCGTGGTGTGACGAAAAGTATCAAAGGATCAAAATACGCATTTTTTTTTTTCAAATATTTATAGTTAGCTTATGAGAATGCGACGACGACTACTACTACTTAACCGTACATGCAACTCGTACACATTCCTCTGGGGAATGTCTTAAGAATTGGTAAATGCCGAAATGTGTTTTCTGAGTGTGTATATATATATATATATATATGTGTGGCGCCAATATATTTATACTATCATAATTCTTTTGTTTCGTGTTTTGCTAGTGCTGCCATCTGTCTCCCATGTTTTGACGTAAAAATAGTAAATGCCTGAATTTTAATGTTATGAAATTACCGTGTTGTATGTCTGCCTGCTTTTTTTTTAAACAAAAACAGTGAAAATTGTAGTGACTAAATTTCGCATACCAATATGGTTGCATCCAAGTAATAAGCGTGGGTCCGATCGCACAATTTATACAAGATATAAATATGATAGAAATCCAAGATAGTGAAAATTGATATCAATGACAAAAGAGCAATTATAGACATAGAAATATTGGAACCTTGGAAAGGAGAGCTTTGAGGATACTTGAGACCTAAATAATTTATCAAAATATTTAAATATAAATCGATAAATATACTTTAATAATGGTCAAATAATTTGATGATTAAGATTTTTAATTTTTAAATTTCGTGGATTGTAGAAACGTTTCTAACACATCGGTGTTTATGTAATTCATACTATAGTTGAAATGGAAGAAAAGGTCATAGATGGTAAAAGACAATTTATAGAATGAGAGATATATAAAAAGGTAAAGAAATATATATAGAAGAAAAGCTCTCTCTCTCACGATCGGAACTGAAACAGCAGTTTCACACTCTGCCGCATTTCATTTCAGTGAAAACCCGTTTATTTTCGCAATAACTCTAACAACTCCTTTTCGATGGTGTTTTTATAGTTCTTACCTCTCTTTTTCCTCTCGTACTATATATACTACGGTAGCAGCAGCCACCAGAGTTACACAATTTCTTCTCCCTTAAGGCGATATCTTTGCTCTCTCTCTCTCTCTTATTCTACTTTTATATATACCTACTCACTCACACAATATTTTCTTCGGTGAGATAGGAAGTATAAAAGGAACAAAGCAACAACAGAGCCCCCGCTCTCGAATGTTCCGTGATTGAAACCGTATATCAGGAAGATCTCAAAAGAATTGTGAACGGATATCTCTACTCTAATTCGATTAGTATCGTAACATTCAATCTGAGAGGAGAAATGAATGCTTTCAAATTATATTTCTGATCCTGTCGAGAGAATAAATACGTGACATAGAAGCCATACTTCTGATTATTTCTTCATCCCCGCGAATTAAAGCGTATGTAAAACTGGACGAAAAAGAAGTGTTAATTAGATTTTTCTTCCGAATTTCAGTCCGACCCACTTATAACTAGGAGCTTCGTTTTCTGACCTCGTTCTAAAACCAAAGATATAAAAATTTTGGAAGTTAAATGTTTGTAGCGAGTAGCTATATGTGTTACGGTGAATGTGATAAATCAATCATTATACATAATAACTACTTCTACTACTAAACCACACACACATGAACCTCATTCATATCCTCCTTGGAGTCTCTTACGAGTTAGTGCATGTTGGAATGTGTATGTTCATGTTGTGAACCTAACGTGAAAATTGTTTCTGTGTAGTGATTATTGTATTGCTGTCATATATTTTTCGAACTATGAGTGAAGTGTAATGATTGAATATTTGTACCATTGTTGGGCTGTTGCTCTCTGTGGATGTCTAATAAGCTGTTATTATGCATAATCGCCGACCATTTCGTTAAGTTTGATCAATTTCACTAAATTTAAAACCTATTATATTAACCCCATATTTCAAAATGACCAAGCTGTAGGATTTGACGGCCTCTCTTGAATGAAGGCAATAAAAATGCTCACCTCAAACACGATCATCTCAATTGTTAACTTTTTCAAGGAACCTCTTGATAAAGTGTAATTTCCAGATTTCTGGAAAAAAATACAATTGCGGTCATATCCCGTCATAACAAACTCCCATAACGTCATAACGAGACCGGAGAAATCACTTCGTTATAACGAAATTTCATTATAAAAGAATTCGAGGTGTTTGCATTGTTACTGTGTAAACTTATCTATGGGATTAAAAAAGTGTTCGTTACGAGAATTTTTGAAGATATACTGTATATACCCTGTATCTTCTATTAATAATGTACCAACAGCATGGTATGCACAAATATTACTGTGAATAAATTATATAAATTATTTTCTAAAATGCTGCAAATGATGGCAATGTTGATCGCAATAGGGAAATTATATTATTTAATATGCTAGAGCGATATTTTCATGTAAATACATTTATTCACTAAATTGGTTGTTGTAAGGTATTGAAAGAGGTACATAATATAATTATAATTCTTTGTGAGTTACATACAGGGTTTTCTGTAAGTGCCAATGTGGCCGTTACCTCGTCAACCATCCGTTGTAAAGATATAGTTTCAGTTACAAAAATGCTCAAAAGGCGTTCAGAAATCGCTCTCTACCAGTTTCGAGAGTGAAAATACAGTGTGTAACAAAATACAAAAATCGAAAACTTTTTACGGTCCCTTTGTCTCCTAACTTCAAATTATAAAGTTATTGCTCTGTCTCTCATGAAGCCGACAAAAAAAACCTGTGATTTCTATTGCATTATTTCCTGAGATATTCGAAATTCAACAATCGGAGAAAAGTTGGGAAAGGACAGCATAAATGCTGGAGAGGATCGTTTACGATAGTTTTGCTGCTTTTTCATAACTGATATTCAAATTCAAATATCTTAGGGAATATCGCACATGGAATTTATCGAAACATGGAATTTTTTCTGTTGGCCTCAGAAGATGCAGGGCAACACTTTTCTAACTGGAAGTTGGAGAACAAAGGGACCGTATAAGAATTTAGACTTTTTGTTTTGTTACACACTCTATTTTCGCTCTCAAAACTGGTACAGGGTAATTTTTGAACACTTTTTGAGCATTTTTAAATCGGAATCATACCTCTACGATGAACGGTTGATGAGATAAAGGCCATATCAGCACTTACTGAACACCCTGTCTAACCATTTATTACATAACCTCTAAGCCTATACTTTTGATCAAATATAATTGCCAGATGTTCAAAAGTACAAAAGTAACACCAAATGATTCTGATAGTATTGTAGGGCGTGTATTTCAGCTCTGTAAATTCTAATAACCACACAATTGTAAAATTTCACTCTATTTTATCCTTATCTAATATATTTGCCAAATGTTCAAAAATCATATCAAATAATTATGTGTGAGAGTTTTCATGTACATTACAGTACATTCCAACTTTCTCTAAATTGAAATATACTGTAAAAGATACTGTAATTATGTTGTAAAATATTTAGTAATTTTTGTGAATTGTGGGAAAGCAAGTGACTTTAGTGAAATTGGATTAGTTAATACTGTAGATCAGAATGCTCCTCAACCGGTGATCCGTGTGCACTCTCCAGGAGCTCCTCTAATTTTTGTATTCACTTTTTTCAATGTTTTGCTTTTGAATCCGCAAGTCAGAGCTGGCGTAGAAAATCTCTCGCTGAAAGTGACAGAATTGCTATAAAATTGACATTGCATCATGATTAAATGAATGCCGGAACACTGCCACTGTCATCAAGTAGTGTGGACAAGCCAATCGACTGCTTTGATAAGGAGACACCAGTACCGATTGTTAAGTGACAATTCTAGGTTATGGTGTCGCATGGAATTTTTCTCTAATAGGGTTGTTAATAAATTTAATAGCTTACCTCCTGGAGTAGTAAATTCTAACGCAATTGACACGTTTAAACAGAGATACGATAAACATGTTGGGTAAATCGAGGAGCTATTCATACTTAGAATAAGACAAACATAAGTATCCATTAAGTCATTATGGGCACTCTATAGCATTTTATCATGTATATATGTTGTTTGTTGCATTTTTAATTGGGTTGCTGCATTTTTGAAATATATGACATCCATATTTGTTATGGGCATCTTTTTCTCAGCCACCTCGTTGGGCATTTTGCCTGTCGTGGCGTTGTATTTGTATAAGTTATCCCGTTCTCGAGGTCTCCTTCAGCTCAGCTTCGTGGTAGAGTCCGAATTAACATTGTACCAACCAAAATGCACTGATTTGCTTGTTAAAGATAGACTATCGCTAAAGATGGGCTCCTCGTAAGCGGATCCGACTGTAATTCATATTGAATAAGTGCAAAGGAGAGATAATTTAATCTGAACTGACATGCGAACGGAGCGAGTTACTGTTCGCAGACTAGTAAAATGTACTTCTGCACTCGATCAGTTGTAACGAACTAAGTAGTACGTAGCATTGAAAGCTATTATTGTGGGAGAAAAATGAAAATGTTTATGCACTCACGATCAAAAATCGACCATAAGTCAAACTTGAGCTTCTCTTCAAAAAACCAAAATACATTTGCAACGTAAATTACGAGAAACATTCCCCGAAGTATCTGTAATTGAAATTTGTTTTATTCATCATCGAATACCCCATACATATGTTTTAAAAACGATGAAACAGAAAAATCATGAAAAAACTTCTCAAATTATTAATCTTATTGTCCATTACTGAAAATGCGTATAAATTGAATCCTAATTTAATCGTTCTGAATCCATTCTGAACATTTAGTACGAATGTCCTAATAAATGTTTGTTTATCGAATACGGGATTGAATCCTCGAAAGGTTTTTCCCCCTCAAATGTTTCACGGAGTAAACATTTCTTACTTAATTTCCAGATAAAGGAAAAACCCATGTGTTTTTATTTCTATTGAAAGTAAAATTCATATTAATTCAAATACAATAATTGTTGAGCATGTACGTGCAGCGTCTGAATTCTCAAGATACACCAAAGATCAGTAAAAAAAAAAAGAAATCAAAATCGATATAAATAATTTAAGACTCGCTCTCTGAAAGAGAGAAATAAATCAACACAAGTAATTAAGAAGTCGTTCATTTCGATTTGAATAAGATTCGTGTAAATATCTCCTCATTTCCCAAGTCGTTTCTTAGAAGAGAGGGGAAAAAAGAATTTAGAAGTACTGAGGAAAAACCTTTCAGCTTTTCTTGTCGTCAAAAGATTCATCTCAACAAAGAAATAAAGCAATTAATTCTCCGAAGATGGGGGAAAAAAAGAAGATAAAAACTCTAAGCTATTCTGTTATTTTCAACAACAATAAAAAAAAAGTTATCATTCCATTCCCACTCTTTGATAGTGAAATTACATTCCAATCATAGGATTCCCTGGAATAATAAAACACTTTATATTAAAAGTTCGAATGTATGACATTTTTTTTGTTCAATCAAACAACTAGAGAAGTTATCTTAAGTTAATTAATGTTGAAATAAACTACATATAATCATAAATAATGATAATTTGATTTCTGTTTCAAAAATAAGTCATAGAAGAAACTGAATCATATGGATTATGTATTTAATGTATAAAAAATGATAAATACGCGCTCATATTGTTGAAAAAAAACATCTCAAGAGGTTACACATGAAATTTAAAATATATATATATTTCCACCAGACAGATTTAGAAGTATTTATGTAGTTTAGTAAAAAAAAAGGTAATATCTTAATTTACATCCTGAAGAGTTAAATTCTAAATATACATATAATTTAAATATTTATATATATATATTTCATATAATAAATAAATTAAATTCACATAATTTCTCACAAATTTGTCTGTCTACATGAAAATAATGAAGTTTATTTGATTTGATTTGAAGTGAATGTATCTTGGAATCATTTCATAAAACTTACTGTCGCCTCAAAGGAAGATATAACACCACACTGTATCGAGTGTTGCTTCGGAACATTAAAATTGGCGTCAGAAATGGCGTTTAAAACACCGTAGCTTTCATATTTGCTGCCATCTATCTTGTTGATTTTGTGTAAAATAGGCAGTTGGTGAATGTATTACAATTTTTTTTTCTTTTGGTCATGACCCTGTGGCGAGACATTTTAAACAAAATTTTGAAACGAAGGGTTCGAAGTTTGAATATCACAGACCTTGTAGCTGACCCCTAACCAATTAGCTAGATGTTACTCCATTCACTTTCTTTGCGTCCCAATGTTATCAGAAGTTAATTTTCGCACACGTATAAATATAAAGCTGTTTTCCTACTATTCAAAACCTGTGATATTCAACACAAACAATAGTATAAGAATATGCCAAGTCTGAAAATAACTCCTCTGTGTCTTTCCCAGACAATATGTTTACTGCAAATTTCCCTACTGGAAGATATCCACATTCCTCTAAAGTTTTAGTAAACGTCTAACTCAAGAAACGTTCTAAAACTTGGTGTTTATCACCGAAAGGTGAACTTTCTTAACTATAAACAAACTTTAATTACATTCCATCGTCGGAAGTCGGAGCTCTAACCGATATCCAGAGAAAATGGTGATTAGAAATATTTCAACAAGTCATGATGGAAAGCCAGTAAAACACGCAATATCCAGCAATATCAAAAGTATTTTTTGGCTTTAGCATCGCATGCAAAATAGAATATCGAATACAAAAAATATCGTAGGAAAAAAACTTTCAACGAAAGAATCGCACATTTTTCTAGACAAAATTAACTTCTACATAATAAATAATTTTTGAATTCTAAAAACACATATTTTCTATAAAATGCTTTATAAATTTCTTAGAAACGAATCCAAATTAGTTTTAACTATTTTTATTGGTTCTGAGTATTTCGACTATTCGAACTCATTACCAATATCCGTAATGCATTTAGATTAGCTGGCATTTGAATGTTTCGCGTTAATAGTCTTGGCTAATTTCTCGGAACTATTTTCCAGAACAAAAAATAACGCCGATCGTCGCATCAGTGTGAGCAACGCAAGACTTCAGCATTACTATTTTAGAAACATAAGCACCGTTTTGTGGATAGAGCAAGAAATGCGGTATTTAGCTTGTTCTTTCTATAGAGCAGTGTTTTCCAACCTGTGGTCTGCGAATCCCCGGGGGTCCATAACTACCTGGTAATGATTCGATGGAATAATTTTCATCAACTCTTATTGCATGAAGTTTATTGCATTTTAGTGCTGTGAAATCGTAATTTGTTACTTCAACATTTTATTATATGAAAATTATAAAAAATAGTACTTCTAGATTTCATGGGGAGGTGTCGGGTAAAGTGACTTCGTTGCAAAGGATTCCATGTGCATTGAACTGCAGTGGGGGGGGGGGGAGATCGGGTCTGTGACATCAATAAAATGGGACACACTGATATAAAAGGGAATATAGTCAATAGCTACTTATAGTCAATAGCTACTTATATTCAACCCGTTGCTTGCGAGCGCCACAATGCTCCCTGAAGCACCCAGAGTGCTCGATGTTCATTCGTGTCCGATTTCGTGCTCGCGAGCACTTGATTAACATTCTAATCAAGAGCCTTGTACAAATTGCATTCAAGGATTAAAATCATTCCGATTCCAAGTAGTCTTATGTCAAATTTGCCCTAAGGACGCTCTTTTTTGATGATGTGTACAGGCAGTTCTCGTTACTCTGCCACGAAGCTGGGCTGGAAGAGATCTCGACAACGGGTGGCAAAGTTCTGGCGGCCATTCATCAGGCAGTTCTCGTTACCACAAAACCTCTGACATAGATTGTAAAATAAATTATTTCACTTTATATGCATTCAAATTTATATATATTTGTATAAATAGTCACTTCAAACAATAATTCCTTGGCAAAGCTGTGCATTCAACAGATATGTGTTTTGGTGCAATTACTCGGCCCGAGAAGCATGATCGAATGCAAAAAGGGATATTAAAAGGACCGAAAAAAGGAGCATCATAAATGATTAGGCGATATAAAACTCAATTCTAGATCACTCTTTTTTCATAAAGTAATCAATGAGCTATATACGCGTAATTTATTTTCATATATTCACGGCCAAATAATTCAATGCAATAGGAATATAGGATCCCAAAATCACAAATACATGTGCGAATACATGCTTCATCCCATCGTTATAGAAGGATTTGTTTCTTTTTATCTCCAGCTCGAATCAAGTTCTTGTCCAGTGTGTTTCCGAGGTCAACAAAAATATATACGATTGCGACTTTCGGAGGATACATCCTGATCCTCAGATCATCACAAGAATCTACGCTTGTCACGGCCCACACTTGACAAATGCACGGCGATAGAAAAATAGAAACGGACATTGTTTGTCCTTCGCGTTTGTTCTGGTACAGGGTTTCTTATCTAGCATAGGTAGTGATAAAATATTTATGGTAAAGTGGTACTAATCAAAGTCGTATGTATCAAAGAATGTTTCAGAGTTAGATTTAAAAGCGTAATATCTCATTACCGTACCTCTTTTTTTTTGCTTTTATTTGCCTGGTGATAAAGTAATAGTTCTTTTTTCGCCTTTTCTTCCATTAGGGTAGACTGGTTCCTACTCTTTATTGAGAATACACCTGGAGAGAGTACACAACGGGCTAATCAGGGTTGAAATGCGTGCACAATTTCCTTGCATTTGTAAAGGCTGATAGGCTTCCTACACGTTTCAGGGGAGTACTCAACGAACGCTTATAACGTATTTTTAGGGGCACACAAACGTTTTCAGCATTTCCAATGGGAAGAGAGAAATTGTTCCATTTACTAGATCTGGTCAAATGAGAAGTTGACTAACTGCAGAAAATATATGCCTCACAACAGCTTGGTGTGTTGTTTTACTCTGTGCATCGTGTTACAAAGAAGGGCTACCATCTACCTGCCTTCCGTATTAATAACCAGATTACATCTCTTGTAGGGGACAGAGTGAGGAATCATGGTCGGTTTCTTGTTGTCTTTCGTATTAGAAGTGAAAGTTTCAGAGATCCGTAAACAGTCTTTCTTTTTCTTTTAAACCGAGCACAACTAAGTTTTATCACCATCTATGGGCGATTTACTACCTAGTGAGTTGTGCCGGAAGTGTAACTGTGTGTGTACCTAACAATCTGAGTGCGTATGTAGTGTTGTGTTTGATTTTTTAGTTCCTCCATCTACAATTTCGGAAGTGAAATGAGTGATGTGTTATGATTGAATTGAATTTGTACTGTTTGAAGGTCTGTTGATCTCTGTGGAGATACTTTTTAAAGGGGAGATCGTCTCGAATTCGCGCTTTGAAGTTGGGAAATATAGAAAACTAACTTCAGCCGAACGCCACTGTGGCGACGGTGGGGTTCGAACCCGGGACCTCGCGACGCGAGTCCGTCACTATGACCACTCGACCACCACAGCGGCGAACAGTCAAGTGTACTATGCGAAATTGTAACATCTTTTCAGTGTCATAAAAAAAACTAACGTCCCGGAATTTTGAGCACGTTTTTGATAATATGGCCACTGTGTGTGCACCAGGAACTTACCAATCTTCGCAACAAAAATCTTCGGTAAATTAAATATTTGTTTACCTGCCCAACATTTTAGACTTATCAGACCATGACTTTCACTTGTTTGCCTCCCTGTTCTTCAAAAACTTTGAACCATTGGACTGAAGAACTGATAGCCCAAGCCGATATTTCTGAAAGCTATACGTGCTCAATCTTGTCGTACAACTAAGAACATTCCAGGCCATATAGGCAATATCGGTAAGATGAGCTTTTGCTTGCTCCTATTCTAGATCTGGTCTGTTTTCCAAAACATGGGATGCGTACTTTCAGTCTTGACAGTATTTATCATCAGGGACTTGCGTAAAATTTTTATTTGACTAATCCTCGTAGGAAATGTGATTCAATCTGATTTCAATGGAGGCATCGAGTTTCCAATCGGTAAAATGTATCAAGAACCACTTCCGATATCCCAAACACAAGTTCGAAAATGTTCATTATTTTCAGAAGTTTAAGCAAACGGGTAAAGGATTCTCGGCGTAGAAGCTATTGCCTATTGAATAGGAATTACGCCGGAACCAAAGAAAATAGCGTTGTAAGCAGGTTTATCGCTATATACTGGTTCTAGTGTATTTTGCAATGTTTAAAATGTCAATTTTTTTTTTTTTTTGCTGCCACCTCAGTAACCATACTTTAACCCAGTGGTTCGCGCACTTTTCAATCCGTGGGCCTGATACTCGTATGTGGTATTTCTATCGTTCGTGAGCCAGAAACATGCATGCATTGTGCGATCATATGACGTTTATTTCACGGGATATTTCCATAATTTTGACGTCTCAACTTTTTTTACATAAAATTTTCCGTTTTCTCTCTTATTTTCATGAGGCTTACTTGAGAAGTAAGGCTAACTTTAGAAGTCCAGAATCAAGATTTTTTTTTTCATGAATTAGTGATACATGTGTCATATAAACATGTTCATTTCTGCTGACATTGATAATTTTTGGCGATAATTTGTGATATCCCGTATGGTGAAGGAGATCTGGTCAGCCTATATTTGTTTTGTGCATTGATACTTTTGCACTGGAATACGTTTGGCGGACCGCATCTGGCCCGCTGATCGTAGTTTGCCCATCACTACTTTAACCTGTGCAACCAACTTCCTTCCTAAAAACAAAAAAAAATTCACAGTTTTCAAGAACTTTGACGATTGTTTTCTGCTTTCTGCCAAAGAATGGCACCGTTGATTAATGCATTTTTGGTTCATTTTGCACGAAACCACTGTGATACAGCTTGGTCGACACCGTCGAAATTAGATTTTCTCTTCCATTTTCTGATCAATCTTTTGCCAATCTTTCTGAATTTTATGAATTTCACTTTCCTTAGTGCTGAATACACCTGAGATAGAGAAATTCCATACTCTCTTTGACAATTTCAGCCTGATTTTTATTGCAGTCAAAACTTTTAATTTGTTCCAATTTAAACTGGGGGTATCCATTACCCGAATAGGTTGGGCCGACTTCATTCATTTCTTTGTGAGATTCTAGAAAAAACCAGCATCCGAAATGGCCTCAACCAGTGCACCAACAATTAACTTGTAGAGGCCACAAGAGATGACTAGTTCAACCTCATTTGTCAGAAGATTTTATCGATTGCTTCAAACTGAGCGGAGATTAATTAATGAAGAGGCTTTAGCTCTAATGGACGACGACGACGATGAGGATGCTTCACGGAAGCTGCTTTCATACAATAATATATAAAACTCGTGTCGCATTTAGGACGAGTAGGAAAATGTAAATATAACTTTTAAGTATTGGCAAACTCCTCCTTCGTACGGGAGCGGTTTTGAATAAAATATTGGCTTGGAAATTGAGGGACGACGAGAATTTACTCTTAACTAAACGTTAGTTATGAAAAAAGAAAGTATTTTCATATTTCTTGTCAGTACTGTGGTTTTTGATTTATTCAATGATGGTGATCGTATGGGTACTGTAAATATAGGGTTTTCAGACGTATCACGTAAGTTAAAGCCACTTGAAAAAAAAAAACAAAAAAAACCATGCATTTTAGATCTAGAAAAAACACTTTCAACACTGACATCGACAGTTAGGAGCGAAAATGAATGTAAGTGACAATAACATTTTTTTCCTTATTTCCATCCATCTAAGACGAGAAAGAGGCGTACACCATGGTAGCCTATATGAAACAAGCTTTTAGTCAGATATATCTCACTTATATACCACTCCAGCCATGCAACACATGTGCAAGAAAAAAATATCTGAATAATTTATTAGATATCTATGAAGAGAAGAACAAAAAGCCTTTAGCTTTGTAGGAATCTCTTGAATGCGAAATATTTATCCTTCTAACACAGGGATGTGTTACGCGTCACCTAATAGAAAGTTTCAAACATAAACATATTTTTTTAGAAATTGTATCCATACCGATATCAACATAATGAATCGATACCAAATATATTTCTCAAAAATGCAATTCTCATTTATCACTAGAAATCGATTCAACGGGATCCCGATTCACTGAATCCGTCGATTTCATGTGAATTGCAGTGTGTTTTTCTTATCAGACTTTTTCCTAGAAATTTTCTCTCAGACAGAGTGACACCCGCTTCAACACGCACCATAATAAATTATGATCATTCGAACCGCGTGACTTTCTTAGAATCAACCCGAGAATTTCCAAGACGAATCAGATAATTTTTTCGATCACATCAGACGACCTTCTTTTTCTCTCGGCCTAGGAAAAACACTCTTTGTTTCAACACTGACATCTATAATTACGAACGAAAATGGATGTAAATGACAATAGCATTTTTTTTTTCGATTTCTATTCATCGAAGACGACAAAGAGGCGTACACCATGGTATACGAAACACGCTTCTCGCTAGATATCTCGCTTATATACCACTCCAGCCATCAAGCACACTCAAAAAAAACAAAAAACTAAATAATGTCTTAGATGGCTATGAAATGAACAAAAAAAGTCTTTAGCTTTTTGTTTCACAATGACATTATGGGGAGACAGGGCCGGAGGACACAGCGAGAGAAGTTTCAGACAACACAGCAATCAAATGGGAGGCGCTAAGAAGTCATTTGTTTGTATTGAAAAGCACTGGCAAGAAGATGAATAACAAAAAAAAGAAAGAAAATGCATCCGAATATACGAATAATGAAAACATTTTTTGATGGTAAGTACTCATTATTTCTTGTCGTTTTTCATGAGGCTTGTAGTAGTAGTCTGGCGATTCTTCTCTCCACTGTGCTGAGTGTTTCGCATGAGAATGAATAAAAATGAATAGTGTTCTTCAGCTCCTTTTATGGTTCCAAGCCATCAGTGTACACACATAATGACACACACATCAGAAAATGAGAAGTGAAACAAAGACAGCCAGAGAAAAGAAAAAGAGATGCATTTTTTTTTTCTTTTCTTTTCGTACAACACCAATTGAATGACATACGGGATTTTGGATGTCTCTAAAAGTGAAAGATGTGACAGTTTTATTGCAGGTAGTTTGGAGAAAATCGAAATTGGAGCCCCTCTCTTTTTTTGTGAAAAGAACTTCTTTTGTCCGTTGATCCTGCTTCTTCTTGTACGACGATAGATATGATGAGTAGAATTTGATTCCCTCGAAATATGAGTTACGTAATGATTTCCTCTTTGTCTTGTTTTTCCAGCAGAGATTCTTTCTTGATTTCTGCGTGGATCTGTGGAGAAACGATTCACTCTGAATGAAGCTCTCACTAAAAAAAATTGTCTCTCTCTCTCTCTCTCGCATATGTTCTGTCATATCCTTTCATTGTTCCAGACGGTTTATTTGACATCCAATTTAGTGAGCATCATGGTAATAATGGATTCTGATAGTCATCAGGAATCAAATCCGTATGATTTATTCAACTTGTTGGAATATTGAATCTGTTTATAATCAGGATTGCAGTGACGTTTTTTATGATTTTTGTTAGAAATTATATGGTTGTTGCACACTGATAGATGCAATTAAATCCTCTACAGGTAACTGTAGGTGCTTCAATAGTGAACCAAAGTTTATCAGTGACTCATAACTGAATAGTGCTTGGTCTTAAGTTACAGCGACATTTTATTAAAATGTCGATATCGCCAACCTCTGTCAGGATACTTTTTAATTGAAAGTGCAGAATGTTCCTATTCCCAACGGTTCATATTGTAAAACAGTTGGGAATAGGAACACCTCAGGTGTATTTAGGATTTAAACCTCAGAGCGGATTTAACTTCGCCCGCTGCACGCACGCACGTACACACACACACACACACATAATCCAACAGCCTAAGAAATCCAGAAGAAGGTTTACGAGGTGCGTGTGCGGTTTATTTGGATAATGTTAGCAAAAGGGCTCCAAAAACGGAATAAGAGACGTTGTCGTGTTTGTTTTCGACCGAAAGTACTATAGCTTTGTGTTATAAACATTACGCGAAGGTTCCCACTCTGATCGGTTATAGTACATTAACCATTGGGCAAAAAAAAAACCTTCACAATCATCATGAAATGTAAGTCTCGGTTTGTTTTGGCGCCATTCTCGCAGCATAAATGATCGAGATAGATTTGCATCATTATTTGAAAACTCTCGATCATTGAATTTTATACATTAAAAAAATATGGCTCAGTTAAAATTTTCTATAAGAAATAGGCAACCAGTAACAGAAAACCTCAAATAACAATCTGTCTTGCATCCCCCCCCCCTCCCCCATTAGCTCATGAGCACCGAAAGTTAAGAGTTGCATCGTACAGCCGTATAATTACATGGGTTTCAGTTTCGCCACTGTATCATAACCGCTTGTTATCGGCCAACATAATGGAGCCTAGAGATTCATTAGCCACTAAGAAAGCTCGTTAGTATAGCTTCAGTTTCTATCCTTCACTCTTCAAGTTGTTTGTTTTAAGATATCATGTGTGTATTTAGAAAAAATAACACCTCTAATACTTCCACAGATGATGGTGCTAAAAAGCACTAATGATGATGTGTTCAAATACGTGAATTTTGTCATAAGCATCATGCGCTGATGGTTGTGTTTACTTATAGTGACGTTGATAGAGCTATTTGGGAACAAAAATTGATTCAAGTTCGAAAATGACGAATGATATCTTCTTAATATTCTTAGCGGACCTCAAATATCGCCATGACTCTCACCATTACCTTAATTGTGTGCGTCAAATAAGGTTATCCTCGATCGCCCGTTGAATAGGTTCTCCATAACGATATAAATATCGTTAACTTTATTAACGATTCACTTTATTCATTATTAACTTTATTCGTTAACTCGATATAAAACAATCGTTGCACTTTACTCACAGTTCGGAATATAGATGGAAGGACTAACTTAACACTCAAAGGAAAATACGCATGCAGAATATTGGGAACAACTGACCCACATCTAAAAAAGGGGTGGGGTTAAAAATGTAGTAAATTGTCTAAAATGTTGATGAACATGGATAATGCTCGGTATAGTAAGCTCCGCCATGTCATTTTCGTATTGAGATACTACTGCGTCGCATGCCGTAATACTACAACCCAGAAACTAGACATGCGCAAGAATAACGCGTAATAGGTCTCGCATAAACTGAGTCTACAGCAGTTTATGGTGTTCGTGAATTGCTGTAAACTGAATTTGTGAGTCTTCAAACAATGCAGACGTTATCTAGAATATTCAGTGACCCTTGACGAGGATAACATACAGTAAATAGGTGGTTTTGATTGGAAGTGACTGGACCCTGAGGGGCCCACGGCCAAATTATAAACACACACACACACACATGTTGGCAGACTTTAAGAGTAATATTGCACTAGTTTCACAAAATTTTACTTATGGTGACTAGACAGAAATATGATGGCATTGTTTTAGTTCTTTTGCAGTCCAGCAGATGGCGTTAATATCGCATCAAATATGTTAGTACTGGTAAAAATATCCTCCGTTGTTCGATAACTGATAGATGACTGTAGTTTCTGCTGCTATAAGTCTATGGCAGACAAGATTTCCGGGAGGTCAACGACTAAAAGTATTTGGGAACCGCTGATATAGATCATATAAATGTGAGTCTGTACTTCTCATGCTCGAGGCATACGCTCATCGGTGTGGGGGGGGGGGGGTCTCTTTTGGCTTTAGCTTGTGCTCGTCAAGTCTAAGTTCACGCTACTGCAGTTACCCGTCAAGACTCGGTTTGAGAATATCCCATTGTGAAGCATTAATCATCGAAAAGACAATCATGAAAACATAAAATACTCTAAGCTATAAGTAAAAATTCCCGCTAATTTTTTCAAATCTCTCTCAAAACTCTCTAATTCTATTATTCCCCCCCCCTTCTATCGCCATTCTCACGTGTTCCCGACGCCCTTCTGGTACAAAACGAAATGCAAGCAGACGCTAATCGCTTCAGAATACGCGAACACTATTGGTGATTCATTTCACCCACCATGTTCCCCGGAAACAAGGATCAAGCAATAAAGAATAGAAAGGGAAATGGAAACAGGAATGGGATATTGTGTGTATAAGAGCAGAATAAAAAAAAAGGCCGAACCCCAGACACAATTTCCTCTTGGTTTCAGGAAGTTAGGAGAAAGTAAGGGTAACGAAGCGTCAAAGCCACTACGGTTCCCGAGAGAGCTCTTCAATTAATATGATAACTACCAGTGCCCCAACGTTCATCAATACTAAGTCAAATGACACCTGATAGACCCGATCCGCCCTCTTTCAACTTTTCTCGTGTTCTTGCATTGGCTCCACGAGAGACAATGAAAAAATATTGATCACGGGAACGAGTCGAATTTGGAGAAGAATCAATTACTTCTTCGCTTATACATGTAGGAGGATTCAGCCAAGACTCAGTGACCTCCATTTCCTCCATTATGTTCGTGGAAAGTCTCCTTTTGTTTTGTTGGAACTACTTTTGCTTGTATGGACACGAAAGCTAACTAGAAACTGGATCATAACCGAGAACATGGTCTTCGTAGCGTTATGAGATGTCCTTTCTTATGTTGTTACAAATGACTGTGAGCTATCCAATTTTTTGGAGCTACAAATTTAAAATGCGATAACTAATTGCTGAGCACTTCACAGTTCGTGTTTTGTTCCAAATGAAGGTAACTTTAGAGTTCAACGTCAAATAAATTATCATTAGGGAGTCATATCCGATTTGAATAGGAAATTATGTGCTTCGAAAAGCATCTGTAGTTATTTATCATCTGTTAATTTTTGTAGGATTCAGTTTTATGTGATTTGAACCGGAAATTTTTGCAGGATATTTGTAAATATGTAACATGCATCTGGATCTTTTCGCTGGATCCTGGTGCATTAATTATTTTTATTTTATCATTATTATTATTATTATTTCGCTGTATGTGATATAAATTGCCAATATCGGAATATGTGTTATGAATTGGAAATTTCTGTGTGATTCTGGAGCATGGAATATGCATCTAGAACTTTTGCAGGGTTCTGGTTACGTCACATGCATCAACATTTTTTTTGCAGGATTCGACTATACGCCACTTGCGTCGAGATTGTCGGCAGTTTTCTGGAATATGTGATATTCATCGGAAATTTCAGTAGGATTCGAGAATATGGGATATGAGTCGGGATTGTCAGCAGGTAGCTGGAGCATTACATATGCATTTGCAATTTTTTTAAGGGTTCTGGTATACGTCACATGTGCACCTGGCGCTTTAGTATGGCATTTTTATAGGTAAATCATTGGAAATTTTTGCAGGATTCGAGTGTATAAGATAGGCATCGAAAATTTCGCAGGATTCTATAATATTTGATGTGCATACGGAGTTTTCTGAAGGATTCTTTAAGAATTTCGGCAGGATTCCAATATGTCACATGCATATGACATTTCTGCAGGATTTGGACATATGTAAAGGGAATTTCCACAGGATCCAAGAATATGTGATTATAATTTGTATTTTTTTTCAGGATTCCAGTATATATAAATTATATACACCTGAAAATATTTTGCAGAATTCTGGTATATGTGATTCCATCGGATATTTTCGTAAGATTCTGTAACGAGTAAAGTGTATTAGGAATTTTTTTTTCCTCAGGATTCTATAATATCTGGTAGAGAATGAAGAAATTATATTTAGAATATTAATATAAGTATGTGATATGCTTTGGAGAAAGATTATGTAATAATGTTCTTCATCTTAATTACAGTGATAATAATTTCGAAATAACTTTTGGAAGTAAAGGTGCAAAAACACACACATATGAAGAGAGACCCAAATCAGTAATTCAAACTAGGATAAAAAATCTGCCAGAGATGGATAAGCATGTTAACACCTGCGTTGGAGAAAAATGCTCCTTTTTTTTTTCTGACGCCCAACACGAGTTAACGTACACAGACGGCTTGTAATTATTGTCGGCTTAGAGAAAGGTGATGTATATCTTGCAGCATGCGATAGCTGCTCCGGATGAAAGTCCAATAATAATTAGTTAGGAAGTTGTCGCACCAAGATTTGCGGCTTTTGCGCAACTTATTATTTTTTCTCTCTCCTCGTATATAATCCTGGAGCTTTCATTGAAAAATAATTATACCATTATCATAACTCATATGGAGGTTGCCTGGAAACATTATTTTTTATACCTTTATTCTTTTTTTCCCTTTCAGTAACTGGCTGAAAGTAAAGCGAGGACGTTAAAGTTTAGTCGAAATGGTATAGATGTATCCCACCCACTGTTCAAATATTCAGAATTATTCAGGTGGCTTTTAAATCAAATAAAATAGGAAAACGATTCACACACCCGAGTTATTAAAGCAACGTTTTCAACCAGAAATAAAGACATGAGAAGAGAAATCGTTTTAAGGAATATTTTTGGGACTGATTGTATGGACAATATGAGTGATATCAATATGAGAAAACATATTTTTGGGGAACAATTTTTTTAATTCGTATCAGCTTACGGCATTTCATCCGTAGTTCTAAAGCACATATTTTTTGGTATTTTATGATACACATGTTTACATGTCATGGGGGATACATGGGCTTAAATATTATGTACATATAAACTAATGTTCTCCAACCTTTCTCAAGGCACGAGTTAAGTTCATTCTTCCTACATCAGAAGAACAGTCAGCATAAAGTGACACTGATATAAGTTTCGACTCAAATCCTTTGACTCGAGGTTAGAATACCAGTCTTTGAATGATAACTTGAATTAAGTGTCGATCAATTGGTATACCGGAGCGCGAATATCGAGCATTCATAACGCTTCAGTCAATACCACAGTGATCGCGATGTTTTCTGTAAACCATCATATAATTGACACCAACAAAAAATCATTTTGTTGGTGATCAAGAGAACCATTACTACTTAACCGGACATGCACCTCATATATAAATTCCTCTGTAGAATTTCTAACGATTTGGTGCATACCGAACGTGTTCTATATGTGTGTGTATGTGGGAACATTTTTATTTGTGTTGTCAGTCATGCTTGTTTCGTGATCTCGTAATGCTGTCATCTGACTTCCCTATTTTGAAATGAGAATGAGATGCCTGAATTATATTCATGTTATGTGAGTATCTTGTTGAAAGTCTACCTGCTGTCTGGGAAGATATTTTTTTCAAAGGGGGGACCGGCAATCGATAGAATTGGATCGCCAAGGAGTAGATAAATGATCCTGCTTCCTCTGGGCTTTATACAGCATACATATCCCGATATATCATCGTAGAGGAAATTTCAAGTGTTGGCTGTATAATTAAGCCCGAGAAAGTATTATTATTTAGTTGTTCCTTCAATGAAAAGTTGTTCCTACTTTTACTCAGGAAGTGACAGTCTCAGACTGCTTTTAAACCAACGGAAGTATGTTGCAATGCAAGAGGCAGGTGCACTCCACACTAGGCAAAACTACAACTTCAAGACTTTGGTTATGAATTCCGGAAGTCTTATCGAGATCGTCTCATTTCGCCATACCCAAAAAGCCGTGAATATTGTTGAATTCCCGCGAAGGCTAAATTAACAGTAAATTAACTTTTGGATAACGTGATCATGACGATTCGAACTAAGTTTCTCTCTAGTTGACGATTACTATTACTTCAAAATCTCGTAGGAACCAGGGAATGAAGAATGTTTGAACACCTTCATATCTTTTCCAACATTAGAACTTGAAATCCTTTTGACCCAAGGATGGTGCGCAGACCACTCATCAGAACTCTCGTTAAAATCGAAATGTAATCGTATGTAGTCTGTTGCAAAATAAGTGTTATAGAATACAGATTTCCAAACATTTCACGTCTGCGGTGCACTTGGGAGTGTGATTAGAACGTAGAATAGTTACATATACTTAATCGTACATGCATCCCGCACACATTCCTCGGCGGAATTACTATCGAATCGGTTACATGAAGGAACGTGTTGTGTGTATGTGTGTTTATGCTTGGCTTTAAATCATTTATCTTGCCCGATTTGTGTTTGTATCTTATTCTTGATGTATGGTCCTGTCATCTCTATGTCATATTTTGAGTTGAAGATGGTAAATGCTTGAATTTGTTCATGTCATGTAAGCACCATGTTGAAAAAGTGCTCTTAGTGGAAATTTTTTCTCAAATGAAAGACCGGCTCGCATTCACACCTAAAAGTGAAAACCAATTTCAGCCAGCCGACCACCACTATGCCGCCAAACGGATTCAAACCTGGATCCTGGCGATGAGAGTCCAGCAGGATGCCCACACGACAGCACAGCAACTTATAGACCACTTACTACATTCCCACCAGCTGTCGATGCATCTTGGTGGCAGGCAGCTATGGCAACTCTGTGACATCGATTTTTAAACAGACTGATTGGGAATCACAACAGAACGTTCAGTTTACCTTTGAGCAAAATGGTGGGCAGTAAACTTGGAATATTCACCCAGGACCATAGTTGCTGTGGCGCACCTGGGAATCACTGATATAAGCAATTACTCTAAAATTATAAAACCAATGTGTAGTATATCCGCTTTGATTTTTCACCCTGGCACCGGTATTCACGAGATGTCTCGCTTTCTTGAAAGGCGTTCATTTTAACAATGACAAGCCCAAATATTTTGTAAAGCTGATTTCTCAAAGGAACACATTTTCCTACATTGTTTACTTTGCACCTTCTGAAAATCGGAAGATAGCTTACTCCATAAAAGAAGATATATCATTATGCAAGGGGTTTGATTATTTCTGCTACGGCGTCTATAGCAATGTTTGCATAACTATACGGCAGAAAGGTGCCTCACTAGTAAGAGCTGACCATATTTCCTTTTTTTTCTAGTTGCCAATTACAGTATAGTCAAAAAGAATTGTCAATGGTAAATAATGTTGCCGATTATAACCAAAAAATTAACAAAGTTATGATGACAAAGGTAAGTAAAGATCCCAACTATCACTAAAATTGCTGAAAAATTGCCAATGGCGGAAATAGAAGGGGGAGGGGGAATCACTGCAAGTCACAATAGATTAAAGTGTAATTCATCAAAGAATTATATGTTTGACAAATATAGGATATTAAAGTATTTATAAGACTATAATTGATTATGATACTTAAGAGTCATCATTGTTGTGCACCCATCATATAATTCATAAGTTGAGAAAATAATCTTAATACTTGCTTTTAGTAAAGAATAAAAATTCAAACTTCGTTGAACATACTGGGAAACAACATTTTACAAAAAAAATCTTATAGCACGGGTCTTCAACGCATGTCCCGCGGCCCACATTTGACCCTCGGAGCTGTTTGTCGTGGCCCGCTGACCATTTTTATGAAATGGTTGAAGAAATTGAACGAATACTTATAAATCAATAAGAGAAATAATTTCGTAATTTGTGAAGAAAATTACTTCACAATTAATAAATGTATAATTTCTAAATCACATAATTATTGAAAGAAATAACTTCAAGATAGTTGATAAGAAAATAATTTCAGAACTATTGAAATAAACCATTAAAGATTTGGACTATTTTTAAAGTGATTTTAGAATTAAAATAAATCTAATCAATTAATCAGTAATTAATCAGAGACTTTTCAAGAATTGTAGAGAAAAATGATTTCGGAACTAAAATCAAAATTGATGATTCATAAAATGAAAAATAATAAAGTAAATAGTAATTAATAATTTCAGAATAAACAGGACTGTTCAATTAATTTTGCCCCAGTACAACTCGGCTCCCCATTGGGCCCTTCTATTAAGATGAGTAAGCCTCTGTAAATAAGATCTGGATTCTTCTTACAATTATAAATACCTCAGTACCAGTTGGTGGCCCACGAGCTACTTCAATTTGACCACTGGTGTCTGAAAGGTTAAGACCCTTGCGTACAGTCAAAATTACGTAAATGTCCGGTTAAAGAAGGGTCATCTAGTAACTCTATATATACCAGTTTCTGGCCAGCGGACTGAAAATGTTGTGCACCCCTGGTCTAAAGGCTTGAATGCATCCAATGATCTTGTCAACCGGTTAAATTTTTTATTCAGCTCGAGGCTGAAAATGGCGTGAAAATCCTTTATATTCAGATGCATAGTTAGTTCATGGATGAAATAGCGGAAGCGCAGTAACAAATTCCTACTGTTAAAGCGGTGGGTACGAAATATGATTTTCTTTTTTATATTTTGGGCTAAAGCCAGAGAGCAGCGGTTACAATTATATCATACTCACAAATCTCGTGTGTATGTGCCAGCAAAGAACTTCTTTTTGGCCCTATTGGAAAAAAAAATTATGCCACACACCGCCAGCTGTTATATATAACAGTGAAAGAAAAATTAAATGGGGCATTACACGGGAACATTAAAAAAACGGGATGAATAGCCCGTAACCAGAAAAAAAGGATTCTTCGAGCTATGTGTGTGTTTAAAATAGACTCTCTCCCTCTCTCACGCCTAGGATACGGTGCCTAATTGTGCCTTTGGGGGCAATTGTTCAAAGGATAGAGGATTTTTTTTTTTTTTCATTTTATTTTGCCTAGAGTGTGAATGGTTTTAGCGGATAATTACTCTTGAGATATTCGCCACGTTCTTTAACTAAGAGGGGGAAAGACATGGATATTCAAATATTCATGGGAATAATGAGGGATATGAATATATCTCTCCCTCTCCACGATTAGGTTCCCATTCATTTCGATTCTATTCTTTATTATAAGATATTTTCGGGACTGTGATATTTGGGAGCTGGTTTCTTAATTGACACGTTTAGTATAACGATTAAAGGTAAAAAGTGCCTAGAAATTGCTGTTTATTCATTTTTTTTTCTTTCCGTTTTTGTATATAAATTGGCTTTCGTGAAATCCCTTGTTTATTCGTTGTTCTGTTACTAATTATGAGTCAAAGTAAAACAAAATCGCATTTTAAGGACCTTTGTTCCTCATTCTAGAGTTTCTGCTTGGTCATCTCATTAGGGTTCATTTGGGATTTCCATAGAGAAATATTTTCTTGAACAGACTGGAATTATGTTAATTCTGCAAAAAAAGAGAAGTTGTGTTGTTCTAAAATCCACTTTAAATCATTCATGCTTATATGAGAGTAAAGGTGATTTCCTCTTCTCATAAGAGATTTTTTTACATTAGTGGTTCCAAGTGTCCTGTCACATGACGTTTTTGTTTTAAGAAACTAAGTTATTAGACGTCTGAAATATTTGAAGCTATCAGGAGTCTAGTTGTAGTTGAAACTGTTAGTTGTCAAGTAATAGTTGAAGCTTTGAGAAGTCAAGCAATATATATATATATATACAGTTGAAAAAATTGTCAATGTGTGTAGTTGCACAGCTATCAGAAGACTAGCAATAACTGAAAATATTGAAAGTCTAGTGATAGTTGAAGCTAATGCATGTCCAGTAATAGTAATTGAAACTATCAGAAGTTTACTAGTAGTGATTCAAGTTAACTGAAAGTATCAGGAGTAGTTTAATTGAAGCTGATTGAAGGTATCAGAAGTGGGATAATTGGAACTCTCAGAAGTCAAGTAATAGTTTGAGATATTTGAAGTATAGTAATATCTCAAGCTATTGGAAGTTTGATTGAAGCGGGGGAGAGAGAGAGAATTGTGCAACTGAAACTATTAGAAGTCTAGTAATAGTTCGAGCTATTTTAAGTCGAGTTGAAGCTGTGGGAAGTTTAAGCAACTGTCAGACATCCAAAAACTGTTGAAGCCATCAGAAGTCTAGTTATATTTGAAGCTATTAGAAGTCCAGTTATATTTGAAGCTATTAGAAGTATAGTTATATTTGAAGCTATTAGATATCTAGTTATATTTGAAGCTATTAGAAGTCTAGTTATATTTGAAGCCATCATAAGTCTAGTTATATTTGAAGCTACTAGAAGTCTAGTAATTGAAGCAAGTACGACCAAAATATAGTACCTCTCTTCCAACTGATCATTCTATAAAGCCATATGAAGTGATTTGGATTTCTCCACATCGTTAAAAAAACTTATCAGTCTAAAGAAGTTTTTTGCCAATAATTCTTTTATTCAAATTGATATGATCTGGCACACGTAATGAGAATTTCAATGATGATATGGCATAATCTTGAAAGTTTTGATTAAGATCGGGTCGGTAGATACCGAAGGGCGTTGTCTGCTAAAAAAGGTACGGAAAATCTCAAAGAAAAAAGCGGAAAAACTCGAATCGAAACACATAGAGAAGGATGCGGCGAAGTGAAGAAATATTCATATTCTTAAGATGTCTTCAATCACACAATGGGACCAGCACCTTTGGTCCAAAGATTTTGCAGTAGTTGAGGTTATCAGAAGAAGTGCAAATAAAACTATTAGAAGTCCAGTATTAGTTTTGAAGTTGTCGTAGAAGTAGTGTAATTTGAGCTGTTAGAAGTAGTGTAATTTGAGCTGTTAGAAGTAGTGTAATTTGAGCTGTTGGAAGTCTAGTAATTTTTAAATTTGTTAAACGTCTGGTGATAGTTTAGTCTGTTAGAAGTCTACTATTAATTGGAGCTATCAGAGGAACAATATTAATAGTTGAAGTTATTAGCGTTCTAGTAATATTGTGAAACTACTCGAAGTCTAGTAGTAATTAAACGTATTGGAATTCTAGTAATATTTAAAGCTTTTAGAACTGTAGTTGAAGCTAATATAAATCTAGTCAGAGTTGAAACTATTGAAAGCTTAATTGAAACAAGTCGGTTCAAAATAACGTAATTCGATTTATTGCCAACTGATTGTTATCTAATTCTATGGGGTTTAATATGATTACTCCACATCGTTGAAAAATTTATCGGTCTTATAAAATTGCTAATATATATATATATATATATATATATATTCATTCGATTTGATGTGATCTAGCACACGTAATGAGAAGTTGAATGATAAAATAGATATAAACTTAAAAGTTTTGATTGAGATAGAAGTGGTAGATACCGAAGGGCGTGGTCCTTTCCAAAAAAAAATGCATGTCGAAGGAAAATCTCTACAAAGAAAGTAGAGAAATGTAGAATCGTAACGCATAAAGAAAGATGTGACGAAGTGAAGAACTATCCAGATTCTCAAGATGTCTTCAATCACACAACGGGACCGACATCTTTGGCCCGAGGAAAGACTTCGGCAAACATCTTACCGACCGATAGATACACTTCGTATATGTGGAAAGTATTCGAGGTACGACGAGAAAAGGATGGATAAGATGGAGGTGAAAGAAAAAGTAAGCTTAAAACAGAGACGTGTCCAGCACGCAAAAAACTATACCTCTAACAACTTGTACCGTATAGTGTATATATTTTTTACTATACCTTTACGTAATCTATTGCGTGAGAAAGAAACATTTTTAGTGGAATGTGTGACACCGCGACGAAAAAAAAAAAAAACTCAGTCGCTGCTTCTTTGGACGTGATCGAAAGAGAGCACAAAAACACACACAGACATCACTAGTACGTACTCGATGGTTGTTTTCTTTTTTTCGGTTCTGCGTGAAGATGATTGTGGTAAATCGGGGACGTGTCCGACTTTTTCAAGTTTTCAAACTGATTTTTCTCTTTTGAAACGAAACTTCTCGTCTGAAGGATAAGAAAATAAGAGAAAAAAGGGGGGGGGGGGTTTCTATTCTGAGATTTCCGAACGAGTTTTTATTTATCAACATGTATTTTTTTGTGACTTCTTTCAGTTCTGACAATAAAACTTAGCTATATACTTTATAAAAGATCTTCCCAGAGAAGATTTGCGAATAATACTCTTTTTCTTTATGATATCAGTAACACGCAGTCAATAACATTTATAACATTATAAACATTTCATTGTAGTTCGTTTTGCGTGAAATGGTTTTTTTCTCTCCCATGGAAAAGCTCGAATGCGTTTTTTTTTTCTCATTTATTGTCATTCATTTATATTTTTTAGATGGATGTAAGTAACAAGCTTCATTTGAGATATTTCCTAGTATTCATTTATATTTTTCGATTAGGATCATAAAAACAGGGCATTGTCATTTCTCGCGAAAAATGTCATGTGAATTTCCTGTGGAATTGCCAAGTAATGTGAATAAAATAAATCTTGGCGGAAAATAATGTGCACAGCCAGTATGTGCAGTGAACTAAAATGTATTTCATGAAAAACAAAATTTGCATATGCTAAATACTATGTGAGATGAATATTCATAATCTTTGTTATTCGTTATAATATACAGTAAATTGCAGTTATAACGACAGTTCGCAACCAGTAAATTGTCGTCATAACGGACTTCGCGTTTTAAACGAATTTCAGTCTTTTCCAATGTGGAAACATATAAATAGGGAAAAACAAATTAGATAAATTTGAATTTTATTTTAACTACTTTTGAAATATGCATCTATAGTTAACTGCTTATGCATACATAATGTTCAATTATAACAAGATTTCACACTTTGTACAATGCAGTAGTTTCAGCAACTGGCGTATAGCGCACGAAAAAAAATGTCGAATAACCAAGATAGGAGAAAAGTGGTTCAAGGGAAGTAACAATGATGGCAAGACTAGAGGTCGTGCTGCACCAGAATGAAGTGTTTTACCACCTCTATCTAGTATAGGTAACAAGAAAATAAAATACAGCATACGGTCTTCTCGTCTACGGAGAGGTAATGAATGCCTCGTTCATAAACACTTATGAATAGGAAGAAGAGTCCAGTTCATTTTATAATTTTGTATAATTCTTGAAGAAAGGTAAATGAAAACATGCATTTCGAGAATCTCCATTGTCGTTCTATCCAATGTGTTCTGATTTTCATTCATAAATAACTCGCTGTAAGCGAATATTTTTCGTATCTTTAACATGAGCTCTTTGATAATCACTCGTAATAACGAGATCCTTATATGCCGTACTCGTTATAACGGACTTTTTCTGTAATTTAAGAAATTTCGCAAATCATTTCCGTCCGTCATTTTAATAAATATTGGCAAATAAATTTAGCTTCATTGAAAATCAGACAAAATTACGGGCAAATAGGGAATGTTCCGTATACAGAACATGTCAATAAGAAAGTCGGAGCGTCAAACATGTAATTTGTTTTTAATCGTTCGATAGGGCAAGGGACGAACATTCCCCTTAATACAACGGGCTGAAATTCTAAGAATTTCTTGTTTAAAATATCGATCTTAAGAATGGAAGCAAAAGCTTCGAAAAGTGTCGTTGTATCCCATGTTTTAAAGTTTTCATCGACGTTATCAGCAAAGCTCAGTAGCTTATCATTTTATCATTTTTGTGACACCATGGTCATTTTCTTCACACTAGGGCTATATAAACCTGGACCTACAATTTATTGAAGATTCCAAACGGTAGTTTTTTATACTCATCGAGAGGTTGGTCCGCTGACCCTTCGGGGTGGGACTCACTGCGGCAGCAATCTTTTTCTCTGGTCATGTCGCCATTTCTGTTGTACCCCTGTTTCAGTAAAGTTTCTGACAAGGACGAACAATATATCTAATTCGCAACACTTCTAAATATCCTTTGGTAGTAACATTAGGCGATTATCTTATCGACCTGGGCTACCACGCCAAAGCTCATTAGCATTATTCTGTATGGAAATCATCCGAAAGCACCAATTATCGACGTTATGGCTGAAGTGTTTCCTCTTTTTGATGATAATTTTTCTCTTTGATTTCACAATACCCTCTACAGATACTCACCCGTAAACACACTATCGATGAATTTATTCCGACAACACTAACACAGTTTTCACCCCAGTCTCTTGAAAAGCATATGTAAATATACACGAAAATCAAAAAAAGGAATATTTCCAAGTTTAAGGAATATTTTTCCGGCTCTAATAACATAAGCACATTCAAATGTATTCAAGTTATTTTCTTTCTCAGTGTAGTAGCAAAATATAAAGGCTACCAATAAAAATTTTCATTGTTTTTACCGTTACATGATACTTCAAATTTCCGTCTTCTAGAAAATGTTCTTTTCATTCTTTAAAAATTTGCATGTATGTAATAACAGAATACGTGAGAAAAATAGTGGCATACAATATAAATGTGTTCAAAGTTTACTCTCAAAGTTTTAATTGAAAAAAAATGGCACTAATAATATTCGAAAACTTGAACAGAACTTTGAGATACCGTTTCTTTGACCAGACAATTTTTTTACTCATTCCACAATTCAAAATTATCCGAACTGTTGAATATGCATAAAAATTTGTCATTCAAATTATCATGTGTCTTCATTTTTGCTCATTAATCACATCTCCTGGGGATGCGAATGTATCAGAAGCGTTACTTAAACGATGCAGTACGTTTCGCAATTAGCGCAGGAAAATTTGATATTTCTTGTAGGATTCCAAAATTTTTAGCATAAATAATAATGGCGAAGATAAATAAATGCATTTTTACTCAGCAGCGTTTGTATAGATGATGTATGCGGAACTGAAAACTCAAAATAATTCCCAAACTCTAGGGAAATTAGCAACGTTTAAGACGTTATTATCCCTGAAATTTTGCTCTATTGAAAAGCTGCGAATGAGCGGCAGCTTCCATTGATCATGCAAATTTCGAGATCAGAACTTTCTCGAGTCTGATTCGATGTCCAACGGAACGAAAAACTTAATTGAGTTATTAAAACTAATTCGTTTCTCGGGGAGATAATTTAATCATGATTGCATGCAAATGAATGCGTTGACTGTAAAAGAATAAATCCTACTAGATGACTGGAAAAAAAGGTGACTTCTCCCTGTTTGAAGAATTAGCAAAATTCTCTCTCAACTTCGACGAAACCTGCGTGAGACATAAAATTATTATTCTCTTCATAAACTGTAACTATTTTTAACTAAAAAAAATGTTTTTCATGTGGAAAATATCCCGTCATAAATATATTTAAATTATTTGTAAATTGATTTAATGTAGCAGTAATTTCGTTTTTTAATTGTTTTCTCTGTAAAAAGTACAGTAACTTCATTATAACATCAATAAAATAATAAAAGTTTAAACAAACGTATTTTATTCCTTTTTGCGATTTTTCTTCTTTTTATCTGTTTTTTTTAAAGAATGCGTTATTTCTTATCTGATTAGAAATTTTTTTCTCATTCAAGTATCCATAAAACAACTATTTAAAAGATGAAATTTTCAATATAAAAGAAAAATTCAATATTGTAATAAAAACTGTTACGAACCATGCAATCAAAATGTTACTCAGAAATAATTCTTCATTTAACTTGTTGATCCAAGAAGTGTTTCAACGGACATGTATATCATATGCGAGGTCTAATTTTGCTATCACCATAAATAGCAGCTATATGTATGCATAAAGTGCATTATTGAGAATGTCCCGGACGGAATAAGCTTGTGCAGTACATAATTGAATTTAATACGGAATGAATAATGGTTTTTTTTTTAGGTTTATATCGCCTGAGGAACTTTGAAAATTTATTAAGTGTAGCACATGCAGGATATACGGGATGCATAGGTAACAGAGCGTATGGTATTATACTGGCGAACCGTTGGTTCTAGAGGCGTACTTCCAACTAGAAAAACGGGTCCGAATAACGTGTAGCACCCAGTTATGTCATTCATGTTGCGAAGAGATGTATATTTTATTAAAATAAAAATGTTAACTTTTTATAAGGACATTCATTCTGTGCTGAAAGCTCAACTTGGAGGCCGTTGCCCTGCCTGTCTCTTCGGATGCTACCAAAAAAAATTCCATGTTTCTAAGATTTAACCTCCGAATTCAAATATACACTGAAATATTCGAATTCAAAGAACGGAGGATGAAACAGTGTTAAATACGGGTAAACCGTTTTATCCGCATTTAACGATGTTTTTACCCAGCTTTTCTTCCGTGCAACTTCTTTTCAAGCACTTTTCCAATTGTTCTCAATAGCTTCAAGTACTATTCAAATAGGTTCAGGTACATTTTCAATAGCTCCAAATAGGTTCAGGTACATTTTCAATAACTCCAAATAGGTTCAGTTACATTTCTTTCCAATAGCTTCAAATAGATAATTGATATTGATGGACTTCAAATGACTAACTTTTACTAGATTTCTAATAGCTTCTAATATTACTAGATTTCTAATTACTTGAACTATAGCTGGACTTCTAATAGCTTCAGCTACACTACCAAAACTCTTACTAGACTTCTAATAGTTTTGCAGTGACGCTTACATACAAATACCAACCGAGATATGTAAAATCACTGACCCATGCTTGTTTGTGTGCGCGCGCATGAGAAAAAAAGAGACAGCCGATCGCGAGATGCCTAGTCGTGTAAAACGTCCGACGACCTGCTTGGCAATATTCTACCGATATATGTAAATAAAATATATATTATTTTAATTCAGAAATATGTTTTAAATTACGAAAGTCAATTCGCCTCCCTCAAAGGCGAGACTTCGCAGCTTCAACTGTCACTGTATGGACTTCTAATATATATATACCTTCAAATACAAATACAAATACAATTCTAATAAGTGCAATCCTAATAACTTCAACTCTTTCTATACTTCTTATAATTTCAACTACACTTCCGATCGATGTAACTGTTACTGGACTTCTAACAGCTCTAACTATTACTAGACTTATAACAGACTCGAAAGTTAAATCTTAATATAACCGCAAATGTGCAAATGTTATCTTTTCAATAATTCTCAATGGAATAAAAGACAAATATCACCATGACAAATGTACAAAAATTTCGTATAAGGCAATGCATTGGTTCCCCCACTCAATCAAAGCTTTGCAGCGAGAAACCGAACAGATGGACGTACGGAATGGTATGTAATAACAAAAGAAAAAAAAGTAAAAGTCGACAAACAGCAAAGTACAAGTTTCCGAGAAGAAAACGCGGGTAATGTCCAGCGTTTATAACCTCCACACGCATCTCAGCAATCAAAACAAACCATCCCGATCAAACCTGTGGTAAAGACCACCGATATAATAGCTTTTTCTTATTTATCTTCTTTTTTCCTATCTCTGTGCTGCCAACGTACTTGAGGTATATTCCACCCGATTTCGTGATTTCTTTGGCCAAATTCCTCCACGATACGTACGGTAAAAGCCATCTCTTTCTCCCAAGAGCAACAAAAACACGAAAGAAATGCTTTTTCCTTTCAATAATTTTTGTTACACGTTCCTGGAAATTGAATGCTCAAAATCATTTCAAAACATTCTTCTGATAATAATAAATGCATCCCACCTCCAGGAAAAGTATAAGCGTCCGTCAATTTTTTCCACCATTTCGATCTCATGATTTAAAATAGCTTTATGTACTATAATGGTTTAAACCGAATGATTGAGCATCACTGAATGCAACAAATATGATTCAAGTTTCAATGAAGAGCACGTTCGCTCACTACAATACATATATATATATTGTGAAAATTTTTTATGACTTTTAGTCATTTTTTACCATGTGAATAGTTGTTGTTTTTTTTCTAGTCTCAGTTTCTCAGAGGAAGGCTTATTAGAGATTAAGAAAGAAAAAAGTGTATCTTTGAGGGTTCAAGATGATAATGTTACTAGAAAATAGAAAAGGGGAATTTTTTGGTTCTTTTCTTGTTTTATATATAAGACTTAATTTTAGTTTTTATAGAGTTACACAAATGTATTTTTATAAAGCATTTTCTATCAGTTTATTGGCCATAAAAATTTTAGTCCTAATTACTGTTATATGCTGTCAGGGATAAAAATATATTTTGACTACTGAAATTATTTTTAATTTTCATAAGCTGGTCGTTATCTTATCGTCAGCATCATTATGTTAGCATTATCAATATCTTAACAACAATTTGGATATTAATTAGCATATGTTATACGCTAACCATGAATGTGTTAGGTGCAATATCATCATTAATGTACTTTTACTACAATACCGACATCGCTGGCTGTAATATAACTATAAATATTATATGTACTGACTACGATATGAATGTCAATTTATTTTAAATGTTGGCTGTAAACACTATTATCATCAGGTTGTCTGCCAGTACTATCTCCAATTTGAATAAGTCCTTCCGCGGAGTGCAGCAGGCAGACCTTCAGCATGATAGTTATATGACACGAAAATTCAAGCATTTACTATCTTCACTAACAATATGGAGGGGCAGGGGGTGGCAGCACCAGCAAGAACGCGAAACAAACTCACCTCTGACAACAAAAATACGTTACTGTTATGCATATGCGCACACAAAACACGTTTTTTCATGCGCCGATTCGTTAGCAATTCTGCAGAGGTATATGTACTCTTTGCATGGACAGTGGAGTAGTGATATTATCATCAAATACAAATACAGGCTACAACAGGCAAAATTCCCAATGAGGTGGCTGAGAAAAAAATGCACGCAACAAATGTGGATGTCACATGTGTCTAAAATACAGCAACCAAATTAATTAACAATGAAATTATGAAAACCAAAAACAAATACAAGATAAAATAATATACAATGCCCATAACAAATATTTATTTTTGTCTTATATGTTTGGATAGCGTCTCGATTCACCCCAACATTTTTATCGTATTTCTTTTTAAACGTGTCAATTGTGTTACAATTTTACAGAATAAAATTAACAACCTCATTAGAGAAAAATTCCCTGCGACACCATAACCTAAAATTGTCCCTTACCTATCGGTACTGGTGTGTCCCCTTGTCAAAGCAGTCGATTGATGGCGTATTAATAATCCATGGTCCATGCTATCCATCCCGTTCAAAATTTGTGAACCCTTCGATCACATCCCCCCCCCCCCGACACCTGCGTTCATCCAATAGAAACATATTCAACACATCAGTATCTTCACGTTGAACTAAATATTATCAACGATGAGCATAGCAAAATAAATATTAATTAATCAGTCGAATGAAGCGCGAATCGACTGCTCGATCCGAATTCAGTTAATAAACCGATCAATCGAAAATGGATTAATGGCTTTACAAATTCATCAACAAACAAAAAATCCCAATCAATTTCCTATTATAATTTCTGACTATTCGTTCCAATTAAAAAAAATAAGTCCGAACGTGTTGAAACTTTTGGTAGTCGAAATGTATTTTTTAAGCATGGTGTTCGGTTCTTATCTTTATGAAAGTATCAAAATCATTATCGTTGATGGAATGATATCAATATGCTAACTACATCATATTAATATCAATTAGTCTTGATGCGATATTGTTAATTGTTCTGCGTCTATATTTTGGTTGAAATATTAATCCATATCAGTGTTTTTCAAACTTACTGAATCTAAGGACCAATAAAATATCTGAAACAATTCGACGAACCGTAGACTCACAACATGACAGTGTCCCGTATTTTACGGGACTTTTGAATGTCCCGATTTTTGGCTGTTCCAATTATTTTATACACTTGTCCCGTTTTTTTCAACGAAGCTTATTTGAATTTGCAATGCTTTCTATGCTCGCTATTGATGATAATTTTTTATAGCTTATACATCATTATATATCATAGTCGTTTGGCTACATTAAAATTAACAGCGATTTCCAGTAGTTCTCTATTTCCTAAGCATTTTAGAAATTTTTCAGCAATTTTAGCAATTATTGTTCATTTATGGCAACGTTCTTTGTGACAATCGACGATGTCCCATATTATGTCATATTTAAGATCCTAGCCTCCCGTATTTTACTTAATGAACTATGATTAAGTTAGTCATGACAAATGATTTTTTTTTTCAAGAAATACATCCACTACCGAATCTTGAATCCTGCGAATTAAGCGGCCACAGAAGGCGTCAACTGAAAGGGGGGCCAACTTTTTGGGGATGGGGAGGGGCGATTTTTTATCGCCAAAATATCATTTGCTCACACTTGAAAAATGCTCAAAACCGGTTCTAAATAGATCTTTGTTTGATACGATTTTCAGTAACCCTTTATTACAGCAAATTTCGCAATATACAGCAAATTGTCGTAAATTTCATTTTCGGGCTACAATTAGTGATATCCCGTATTTTTCTCGATGATATATTGTTACGCTAATTATGCAGCTGTAATTTTTACGTAACAGCAACGTACCCCATATTACTAATATAAATCACACCAATTGAACAATTTTATAATTGATTTGAAAGTAAATGATCAAGTCTGCCTGAGGACCACCTTTGTCATCGTCATGAACCACCTCTGGTCCGCAGACCATAGATTGAGTGACGCTATTCTATATATCATTATTATTGTCCCTAAAAACAACTGAAATATGATCCACCAGCGTAAAAGAAACATCAAGGCACAAAGTGAATGTTCCACATATGACACAAACATTTCAGCTAACATTTGCTACAGCTTTATTCTTTGGTGTCATTTTTCATCTGAGCTCGTAGAGCAGAATTTTAATATGGGTAGTATTTTTTCAAACTTGACAAATATGAGAGTAAAGGAGTTATAATATGCAACACGTACAAAATTTTGAAGATAAATATGGAAACGGACTCTGCACGCCCCAAGCCAAGATAGAGACAATGAAAGCATATAACAGCATTTTGAATACGTTAAATAAAGACGCGTGGTAATTTAAAATGCTAAATTACATAGTAAATGCTAACTTGTGAAGGTTCTGATATTATTTGAATTCACAACCATCCGATAGTAAGATTCAGAAAAAGCAGGTTTATTTAAAAGGAGTGGAAGAATGAGTAGCTTAACACTTGTTTTGAAGCCAAGTCATATTTCAATTTGATAAATTTCACTCTAGAGAAATTACTCGAACATGTTAAGGCTTTCGCTCGCGTGACCGGAATGGAAATGTCCGTAAGCCCTGAAGAATGATGACGTGATGGTCGAGGGTCCCCCCTTCTCTTCCCCCATCCCTGCTCTTTTGTTACAGCTTTTAGAATACCATACATTTTCTCAAGATCTACCTCGGTTAATCAAAATCATGTGCTTGTCTAATTATCTGTTTTTATTGAGTAATTATCATAATTCATGTGTTCTGGAAATAAATTAATCACGACGAATTGACATCTAGAGGTATTTAATTATTAATATTTGCAATATTGGAAAGATTGCTCTTCGAAAGAAAAAAAATGCAACGATCTTAGACTGAAACACGTAAGCTACTGGAACTTATAGAGTTAAAGTCGGATGCAGAATTCGATGTGATTGCATTTTATTATTTTGCTTATTCTGATGCAGCTTCCCTATTTAAAATTAGTGGAATTTTGCTATTTGAACATATTGGAATTTTGTTACTCGAAATAATTGGAAGCCCAATTATTGCGAAAATTATTAATGTATAGTCTTGTGAGTAATGTTAAATTCATTATATTATGCATTAAGTCATATGCATACTATGCATATAACCTACAATGATTTTAGAGCGAAATAATTGAAAATATATACATAAAAAATGCGTCATTATCCCGTACGTTGCAACTGTGCACGGTTGCACGCTGTGAATAACTTCGAAACGCACTAGCGCATTTGCGTTTCATTTTAGACCATGCATTCTGAGATGGCAATTGTTTGTAGTGGTGTGTACTATCACCTTTTTGAAGTTTTTTCCCATCTTTTCTGAATCACCTTGTAGGTCTCCTCTGGCACCGTAGACAAGAGTTCGGAGTTCAGTGAGCTCTCTTGCTGCTTCAACATCATGGGCTTCTTGGGTTGAGCGATATTCGGAGGGTCCGTATTTTGTTGAAAGTAACAGCTTGTATGTTTGTATATTTACTATCGGAAAACAAAATGGAAAACCAATTTGATCATGAAAAGGACCACAGACAATTCTCGGATAGGCCCATGCGTTAAGATGGCCCTGCTTCTATAGCAAACTATTTCGGATTCTGAAAGTAGTCATACATTTCCTACCATATTTCACTTGAACACTTCACTAACTTCGCATCTAATCTTTTCTTCACAGTTCTCTGTGCCCCCTCAAGCACCTGTCATGCCTCCCGTTCCACTGGAATCTCACCCGTGTCTCCTGCAGACTTCCCCCTGAATACTAGAAGTCTGGTCACATGACCCCAAGTTGAAAACTAGCCATCTACAAACAGTGTTTCTCAACCTTTTTCAGCGCATGGCCGCTTTTGGACGATATTTTTTTCTCGTTGGCCATTGTCTTACCCGGGGAGACCCTACACTTATCTAAAAGCGAGGCCCTTCCTACTTATCACCGATAAGCAGGAAGATTTTTTTTTTGATCAAAACTAAATTTATAATGAACAAAAAAATTTTATAAATAAGATCTATCTCTAACAGAACCCTGGTCCAGATCCCGATCCAGAAGGTGTGTGATCATCTCTCCTAAAAGTCTAATTATATGGAAAAAATCGGTCTATGTGGAAATGACATGCAAGAAGGTACAGCAACTAACACATATCACCCTGGGCCTAAGCCTATCTAGGGTTTAGAGTTCCATGGGATTCCTTCTTGAGGGAGATTTTATTCATGGCCGTATAAACATTGTGGATCCCTGTGAAAAGTGATGTTCTGGGACCCCATACTTAACTGGTACTAATACATGATACGAACATTAATACGCTCACATATTTATATTCGGAAACTATTGTGCCAGATCTTATCATGTATCCCCCTCCCTTCCATGGATATGTTGTCCCAGGTCATCCCCACATGAGTCTATTAAGATGGCTCTGTTCCTATGAACTATCAGAACCATCTACAATAGACTATTACTACTGGACCCTGGAAGTATAGTGACATTTTCTCCCATCATTACTTCACTTGAAAGCTTTATTTCTTCACAATTCTCTATGACCCTTTTCAATGCTTATCATGACTCCTCTTTCACGTTATTTTCACCCGTGGCCCCCTTAAATATCCCAAGACCCCAGGTTTAGAACTACTGATCTAAACGGCCAAAAAACATAAAAATCAGGAAAAATATGAACGTACACCTTCACTGATCGCGACATTTTTTTCCCCCAATTCACATCCTGCATGAAAAATAACTTCCAGTTTGTGGTGTTGCCACTTTTCCGGAGTCACAAGGAAAACAATAAGTAACTGGAGTAAGTGAAGTGAAAAAAAAGATATGACATTTTGTCACAAACTTGACAGTGTTATTAAAACTGTCTACAAATTTTGAAAAGAAATATGAACCGTTCGCGTATCTCTGACACCTCTACGTGCTTTTGACCTATAGACGGGCATGTCTAACGTAACATATGATTTTTCCACGGGACTTAAGGACAACACGCGCGGCTATCGGAAAAGAATCAGATAGAGCATTATAAATAAATGGAACGTATGAGAAATAAATAACTAAATAAATAAATTCGCAATTGAAATGAATCACGTGGTGTAAAAGAGCGAAGGCTAAATGCGAAACTACGAGTTTCGTGTAACGAGGCTCATTACTTTAATTATTAACGAGAGCAAAACAAAAGAGGTTTCTTTCTCTCCTCTTAAGTATTCAAACGACGTAGACCTCATTTTCGCAACCGAGTAACAAACAAGAGTATACGGCTTTTTCGCATTCATAGAGGTTTATAAATAAATACTCGGCGAAACATTTTCCGTTACAAAAGGTGGGGTTCAGTGCAACACAAAACACGTAACCCAGAGATGAGGTTTTCTTCTATTGTACTTGTACCAAGGTGGGCCAAAAAAAGTGCTACAATAATAATAACAATAACCACGTTAACATTATCTGATTAAAGCTTTATGGGTTCCGTAAGAATTTAAATATTTAAAAATGTTTTGTTATACGTATAGTAGTGCAGCGTTTCTCTTCTTCTTCGATCCTGTTAATGAAATATAGCGCGATAAATCTTTCGTAATCAGATATAACGCTTTCCGTGGTCTGCGAATCCATATATTTTATCGTTAGTCGTATAATGGGTTTAAGCAAATATACACGCTTTAACATATATTACTTATGTAGTAAAGTTTATATTGCAGTTGTTGTTGAATATTTTCCCGTATAGAATGAAGTGTTCGGCAAATTGTCTGCGAGTGAAATTGCTTGGAATTGCTTTCGTTTATCAGTTTTATTCTTTATATAGGGCTCTTCCAATACTCTGGTAATATAAATTATCTTTTATACATAGAAAGGAAATACTGGACCATGATCAATATTACCCGCTGTGGTGGTCGAGTGGTTATAGTGCCGGACTCGTGATGCGAGGATCCGGGTTCGAACCCCACAGTGGTGGTCGGCTGAAGTTGGTTTTCTGTGGTTCCCAACTTCAAGGCGCAAATGCGAGCCGATCTCCCCGTTAAAAAGTCTCGCCACAAAGAGCAACAGTCCTACAACGGTAAATCATTCAACCATAACACTTCACTCATAGTTAGAAAAACTGGGGGGCAGATGACAGCACTACACATAACAAGCATTACACAGAAACAAACTTTACGTCAGGTTGCACTACACGTACACGCACATTCCCGCATGTACCAATTCGTTGGGGGTTCCGCGGGGGGGGGGTGCATGTGTGGTGTAGCAGTAGTAGGTAGGGCCTCCAAAAAATGGCTGGGGGATCCATGATGTTCTTAAGTCAGCCACCTCGTTGGGCAATTTGCCTGTTGTGGCGTTGTATTTGTATTTGCATTACCCCATATTGATCATCTTAGCTACTATTGCTAAGCCACACATGCATCTTGTCCACGTGTTGCGAACCTAACGTGTAGTTTGTTTCTGCGTAATGCTTGTTATAGTGCTGTCGTCTGCCATCTATTTTTCGAACTATGAGTTAAGTGTAACGGTTGAATATTTTTATCGTTGTAGGCCTATTGTGCTCTCTGTGGCAAGAGAACGCGGAGACCGGCTCGCAATCTCACTATGGGGTAAGCCTACCGTTAACAGATATCTGAATATTGAAGGCGATGTCCTTATTCATACACATATAAAATAAAGGAAATGTCTGTATTCCTCTGAGGTCATTATGATCAATTGATTACAATTTGCGAATAAAATTGCAATTCTGTTATTAAGATTGCGAGCAGAAAGCGAAACAAGAGCCTGCTGCTGACATTTACGCGTATCGTGTTTTGCTCCCAAGTATGTACCTTTTTATTTGTTATGATTTGTTTTTTCACCAGGGTAATACGGATATCTTATAATGATTGGCAAAACGAAACGTTGGTTTACCATAAGAAAATCAGCGGTTATAAGAATCAGATTTCGTCTTCTATAAGAATCAATTGTTTTTCCTCTAAAATTTCCACTATTCATTTCAGTGGCAGGAACTAGTAAGAAATATCAGTTATTGACAAGGATACCGGTTCGTCACTTTTACCCACGTAACAATCATCCGATATTCACTGCATCTTTCCTCACGAATAATGTTTATTATTAAAACTTTAGAGTAAAGTGATTTTCGATAAATGGTAGAACTTGTATCGGTAAGAAATTTGTCGTAGAAAAAAAACTTCTGATAAACCAGTTTATTCTTTTGTCATTTAAAGCAGTGTTTCGCAAAGTGGGTGATGGAATTTATACAATATTATTGGTCTCTGGGGTCTATACAAGAGGATGCGATTGAAAGTGACAAAGATATTGTTTGATATTGAACAAAAAACTAGTGATATAGTGGGGGGAGTCGAAAATAGAGCTGGGGAGTTGTATTCAAAGCAGTGACTATAGAACCAAAAATAGGTTTTATTTTAAGGGAATGGTCTAGTCTTCTGGAGATGTAGGATGGTGTGGCTAGGATACCAGAAGTATCAAAGTTGAGATGACCATGGAAAATCTTATATAAGAGGGTTAATCGAGAGAAATGAAACAAAGAGTGGAGAGAGAAGTAGGAGATTAAAAGTTCGTTTTTCATTTCGGACATGGAAACAAAAGATGACCATCAGTCGTGGGCAAATCGGGTGGATTTATTTTGAATTGATTCGAGTTTGTCTATATCACTGTAGGTGAGGGGTCCCAGATTTCAGCGGCGTAGAAAAGAACGGAAGATATATACGTAAGTTTGGTAGAGAATAGTCTGATATCTGTTTAACCGGGAAATTTTCGGAAACATAAATATTTGTTAAGTATTTCATCCGCACGATCGATCGAGCTCGGTCTTAAAGGGTTACTGTTGCGGCGGAAGAAGAAAAGTTTGTTGAAATATTTCTGGTAAACGTAGTCAACATGTTTGTTCCAACGTAGGTTGGCTGAGATTATGACACCGGGTATTTAATTTGAGAAACTTTGGATAACGTTAAATTATTGATAGAGTAAGAGTATTCAAGAGGAAGTAATTTACGGGTAACTCTCATGTAAACTGTTTTCGAAATATTTATAGACATCTGCCATAATGAACACCAGTCAGCGATGAAAGCCAGCTTATGTTCTTGATCGGACTCTTTTGGTGAATGATAGAGTAAATTACACAGTCATCTGCAAGGAATCTAGTGGTGCATTTGAGGAATTCTGGGAGGGGATTGATGTAAATTAAGAATAATAACTGGGAGTCGATTCATCCTTGAGGGGTACCAAACTTTACAGAGGTGGATGGGAAATTATGATCTTTGTGGACAAATTGTTTACGATATTTTAGGAAAGTTGAATTAAATGTACGTCGAAGCCAATATTATAGAATTTCAGAAGTTTATCGTGGGGAACTTTATCATAAGCTTTAGAGAAACCGAGGAACATCGTATCAGTTTGCAGGTTTTTATCGATGGCTTCCGAGAGGTCGTTGATGAAGAGGGCCAGTTGAGATTGTCTAAAGCAGCGGTTCTCAACTGGTGCTCCACTGGTGCTGCGCTCTCAAGGGGCTCCGCGGCCGCTTGAGGAAAATAAAAAAAAGCAGTAAAATTAAAAAAAAATAATAATCATATTTTCAAATAGTAAAAATAAATCAGTAACTTTGATGAGTAATTCAGAAATGGGCCTACGGGGCTCCGCTATATAATTTTCTACTAAAAAGGGCTCCTCGAGTCAAAAAAGTTTGAGAACCGCTGGTCTAAAGCCATGTTGATTGGGGGGAAAAAGTTGGTGGAGTGGTACGAAGATAGTGGGTACGGATTTATTTCGCTACAATATGTTCGAATGAATCACGAGATAGGATAGAATTCTACAATTCCAACATGGGATCATGATGTTGATTTTATGGTTGGTTCAACAAAGAGCACGATTGGAAAAGTGTTGGAAACAAAAAATAGAGTGCACAATCAGACAAAAATGTTTTGAAAACGCATTTAGGCTGATGCTACAAGAGTGTCTTCCTGCTCTCTGCTGGGAGACTTTTCCAAATGTATGACCGAGCTTTAAACCAGAAGTCCGCTGACTTTTTAGCGGTCCGTAGTGCTTGAGAAGAGAAACAGTAAAATCATAGTTTTACGTTACACACAAATCCACAGATTGATCCGCGCACGGCGAGACTCTGCCACTTGTACGGTGTAACATTAAACAAAGAATATAATTTTAGAAGAGGATCTGTCACGTTTCCCTTATTTGCAAAAGGGAGATTGTGAGACACAAATGGTTAAGAATTTCTAGTCTAAGGGATAGATTTTTACAGAAACTACCTTTTCCAAAGTAGACATCCTACTTCTGTGTGAAGTGATGCATATTCCATGTCTACTTGTATAAGGGATACCAAAAGTAAACGTGGATGGAGATAAATATGTGTTAAATTAATGCCAATGCGTTCAACTTATAAGCATAACTAAATCAGTATTAAGTCTACGTTTCGAGACAGTGGGCCGAGTTGCATTGGCCGTCTCCTAACGTCATTAGATTAATATATTCAACGCGTCGACATATTGTGTGTGTGTGCATTACATATATATTAAGGACGAGTATGACGCGCGTGCCGCATAGCCAGACATCCGGAGAGGAAAGACTTAGAGCAAACACCGATAGAAGCCGTTTACGCAACTGCTTGCTGCTTTTGCCAATTTACGTTCTTGACGATAATGAGTGCTCCATGATGCCATTCGATACCTACTGAATTGCGAGAATAACCGATGCGCGAACGTCCGTGAAATGGCTGAATTAGTAAGTTACTATTCGTGGGAAAGCGGGGGACAATTTTAGAAGGTAATGGTGCAATTAAAATTAGCAGTGAATGTAACGGGGTTGCCGCCACTCCAAAAGGCCCATCTTCTTAGACTTGATATTGGAATATTTTAAGCGGCAAACAAATTTGCATTCAACTATTGATGAAAGACGAATCGTGAAATTTCTTGAAGGGTACGCGAGAGATGGAAAGCTTCACTGGAACATGAAGTACCCCGAGGGATTGCTGAGACGCTACGGCAATTTGTTATTTAAATTAAATAACACGAATTTAAATTTCATCTGCGCGTGTGTAAAGAATATAAGACATGGCTGTTACAATTCGAATTGGCTAAGTTTGAATTTCCGAATGATCATCAACGTATAGATTGACGATTTGTATCTAATTAACTCGAAATATTCGACTTGCTAGCTTACGTGAACATCCGACTCGGCAGGCAATAAGATAGTAAATTCTTAGATTCGCACTGTGTAGCACGTCATTCTACGCAAATAGGTGAAAAATTGATTCACCACTTATCACCAATCTTGTTTTTTTGCAATTAATTGAATTGTGCAATGCCTTTATTCCAATTATATTTTCCAAAATATTTATTGGACTTCAGAAAGTCTTCACAGTTTCAAAGGGAATCTTTAATAAGTGTAGAAACTAAAGATAAACTTCCGTGATTGCTAGTATGCTGCTGCTTTCTGATTAAGCCAGTTTTTGTCGCCAAGTCTTTTCCTCAGTGTCTCTAGTGGTCAGTCAGGGGTGGCTACATACTGGTCTAATGTCCCTTGGCGAATATTTGCTTCCAGAACACTCTCCAAGGGTAATCCCACTGTGTATCGTGCGGGGTCCTTCTCTCAAGACCACTTCACTTAAATGCGTATATATACATACAGTCGAACCTCTCTATAGTGAACCCAGGATATTGTGAACTCTCGGTTATAGTGAACTTTTTCGGTGGGGGAACACCTATTTAACTAATGCTATTTTAAACGCTTATAGTGAACTGCTGAGAAAATGAAGAGTCCACCTACAGTGAACCGAAATGTCCCTTCCGCAGATTTTTTTCCCAGTTATTCAAAGGTAAGCTTACATACATTAGGATCCCGAAAGACAGTATTCTTTAATTTCCGTGTGAAATTCCACTCTTTCTTTCTCTCCGCCGTTTCTAGGAATCCACTTTTCCACCACAAGTAGAATCGTAATTAGGATTTTTGTCACCCCCTCTCCAACTTTAAAATTCAATAATATAACAGTGTTCTTTGTTCCAATCTAAAATTGCCGCCTTCTATATTTTGCCACACGGGGCAGTTGACCCCCTTTTGTTCCGGCGTTGACTACAAGACCTCCCCACTCTTTTTAAACTACCCCTTGGTAAATTGGAACAATGGTAGAACAGACCTTGAGGCCAAACCTTAAGGTCTGTATAATTGCCTACAGAGGTATCTGATCCCCCCCCCCACTCCTTTCTATCTCCTGCCGCTGTCTTATGAACGTATGACCGCTTCAGACTAAACAGACGTTTTGCCATCTCAGCATTACCTTTAAAAAAATCGGTAAAAATGACGATTTCTGTAAAGAGGAAAGCATTTTCAATTGATAAAATAAAAATAGTCAAACGTATTGAAGATGGAGCCAATCAGTGCCGTGGCGTACCTTCTCGAGGCCCGGGGTAGACATTTCCTTGTAATCCCTTTAAAAAGGAAAATATTATGCCACATAAGTGTGCATTTTTGTCCACCAATCAGCTCATCTTATAATCAAGTGTGATGGATAATCCCTCTGTAGATGATAATATTGCACGTTCAAATAATTCAGTTCCGGTTTTCGGCTGACGATTATTAATTGCTATCATATAGTTCAAAAAGACCACAAAAGAAACTAAGTTTTCTGCCCGTACAGTTTTAATATAAAACTATTATGTATTAAAGAAAAGGATATTCCATCTGCAATGTCTATTGTGCATTCATGACAGTTGTGAGAGTTTTTTTCAGGTTGAATTTTGAAGATCCCTGCTGACTTTAGAACTCGCCAGAGATTCACCAGAGTTTCATAACCTTTTCTCTAGTCTTAAATGGCCTCCGCAGACTTCCATTTCCTAATTTTATTCCGTTTCTCCAACGTCCACTTCCTGTATAATGCTGAATACATTATACGGAACGTTTTTTTTTTCCTCCAGAATTTTCTGAAGAAATTTTTCTTTTCTGCAGTTAAGGTTTCTCAGCTCGGTCGGTAGTTTTATTTATATTTGTAGAACTACATGTACATTTTTTTCGGATGCTATCTGTACGACGAACTCCGCAATACTCCGACCGGAATGATGCTAAGAGCTCCATACATTAAAAATGTTCTTATTTCCGCTATTTTCGGAGACCCCTTCCCCCCCCCCCTATGTATTTGAAAAAATATTTCAATGTCTATTTTCAATAGCTTTCCATTATCTTGTGAAAATACATTTATCAGAGGGAATGCTTTTTCCATGTATTATAAATATGTTTTTTTTTTATCCTATTGCGATTAACGATCGTTACATAGAAGTACAGAAGAAATGTTTCCGATTCACAAATGATCTAAAATTCTTTGAACGTGTTCAACTGAAATCCACTGTGTTCCAGATTTTGTAAATGTTCCGTAAGAATTATTTTATACGTGAGTTCTGGTGAAGAATTTCCAAAAAAAAAGCGTAAAATCCCTCCTTCCATGGCATGAATAAATCCACGAAATCGGTTTCAGCCTTGTGTGAACTTCAGCTTGAATGCGAATTCTTTGGATGTATGGAATTTCGTTATAATCGATCAGGGTTTTAGATGGAGAATGGATTAGATTTCGGCCATGTTACATCCAAATGATCCCGTGATCCTGCTTGAATAATTTAATATCGATATTTGTCGATGTTTGGTTGAAATATATTATTCCTAATAACGATTAAATCATAATTTTCAAGCCATAATTAAACTACTGTACATCATGCAAGGGTAAATCGGGTGAAGTAAATAACGACCACTGCCATTATTTGAATGTCATACGACCATATCTACAGTAATTGTAGTCGGTGATTTTATTTTTTTCGAAACGAAAATTTACGTAAGTGCTGCAAACCCATAAAAAACATGTTTCTAACCCCCTTTGCGGTCCAGAGGTTTTATCAGCACTTCGTTGTCTCAGTTCGTACTTTGCAGCGCTTTCTCTCCCGCAATGAGGAAGGTAGGTCCCTGGGTGCTAGCTTTCGTGTCATCTGAATAGCTTGTTACTTTTGCTACGAACCACAATTCATGGGTGTCTTGCTGTAATCGTAAAGCGTTGTTATAACGAAACAGTGAAATGTCGTTTTCTTCCTGATGTCGATTCCACTTTGGAAAGGTGCAAGCTCCGCTATAGATAGGCCATGAAATATGGCATCCATCCGTAAAATTTATTTGCGTATGCATCCACAGATACGAAATTTGCTCTACTTTCATAGAAATACTTTCAAATAGTCGGCAGTGGCGTATAGCCCGCATGTGAATACTAGAATTGTGCTGACGGTCCAGGTTCTATGGCCAGCTCTGCTAGGTTCTAAAAGTATTTAGTCAAACTTTCGCTAACCGCACTTTACTATAAAGCTTCATTTCACCAGAGATTATGTTTTCACAGCTCTTTCACTGCCCCCCCCCCCACCAATTACCTATAGTGGCTCCTTTTTTCACTTGGTTTTCACCCCTGGCCTCCTCCGGATACACCAAGAATAAAACACAGGTCATAGGGCTCCAGTTTGAGGGCACTGCTCTAGAACATGTATATCATTGCAAGGTTAAAAAAGTTCAGAAACTATGAAACTTACCTATTAAAACTCGGAATTGCTGTGCAATGGTACCGATCCAAACCACTTGCATTGAGAAACACAGTCATTTTGACTGATAAAAAGAACATACTACAGAACTATGTGCTCTAACAACTAGTGATTAAATTTCAAAGATAAGCCAAAGTTGAAAAATACAGCCACTGCTTTCCGATAACATGACTTCACAGTTACTTCGAAACAAAGAACAGGAGAATAAAAAAACATGAGAAATCAAGGATGAAAATTAATGAATTAGCATTCAAATCATGAACTGCAATCTGAGATGTTACAACTGCTGCTGCTACATGGATGATTCAATAACAACTTGTGTTTTCGCATGCGTGTGAATTAATCACTGAAGCATCGGCTTAAGTCATTAAATACCTTACTCTCACGTAAAATGAAAAGAGAAGGACGAAGAATCGATTTCCGGCAATTTTATTTTATTTTTCTTAAGTTTTGAGCAATAAGAAGAGGATCTCCGCTGTGTGTAGGAAATCGGATTGTATGCGCCTCGTTTTTATTTATTGCTTCTTATCGAGATAAATCAATTAGATGGAAGAATCGCTACGCAATTGTCCCGGTATCGGATTTGACTTAAACTCTGAAGCGAGAATAGGCACTGGATAAGTATAATAATGGTAGAAAAGAAAGAATAAAAAGGACCAAAAAGAAAGGAATGAGAACAAAATAGCGAGTTGGAAAATAGGGTAGAAGAAAACTACCTTCGATTGTGGCAGTCTGCCAAAAAATGGACGTTCAAGGGTTTGTTGAGGGAAAAAAAATAAGTAAATAATGGGAAGAGTTGAGTTTTATTTTGCTCGATTTGGTTTTTACTCGATCACAAAAGTCGAATTTTCACAAATATTTAGATATTATGGTACTTAAGGGAAATAGATACAATTTGAGAAACACGAAAAAAAAATCACAGACTGAAAAAAAAATGTATCTCAATGGTAACGTATTTAGAGTCATGCATCATCTCTTTGATAGAGTAAATGCTTATGTATTTCTCATTTGGAGAGTTCAATCTATGGGAAGATATTTTGAAGAAAAAGAAAACAAGCATTTATTTTTTATTTTTTTTTTATGTAGGAAATGCTTCTGGCGCACCCTTGGCCTACCCTTAGGGTAGTGGGTGTTAATGCCCCCTGGAGGCGATGGAATGTTCCAGGGGTGCGTCAAAAGCTACGGGTATAACATAGGATTCTATGGGTTAGATTGCGTTGGGGGCGATGGAACGAAAAAATTCTGAAGAAGGAGGCGATGGAACAAAAAAAGGTTGGGAAACAATGCAGTAGATGGATGTGGTGCGGTTGGTTTTCTGTTGTTTTCGATATTTGAGTATCAAAGTCGAGTCAACATCATCCACTCCCATAAAATATCACCACAGTGGTTTACAGGCAGTACAATGTTTAAATTACGTTAATTTCCTTGAATAAGAAGCATCCAGAAAAATTACTACTGGGAAAATATTCGTTAAAACACCGTAGCTTAGTATGAGCTGCACGTTATTTTCATTTAAGAAGTGCAAAAAAAAAAGAAAAACACTACCGATACAGATACCACTGTTCAAGTTTCCTTTCTAGTTTTTTTTTAAGAGTTTTTATAGGATAAATGATAAATATTCGTAAGTATTGTTTAACTGTTAAAAAATAAATTCATGTTTTTTGTATGGACTTGTTTATTTTTTGTGCGCAATTATTTTTCGTATTTTTGTATGAATTTATTTTTCTTATTTATCCATGAAATTATTTTTCTTATTTATCCATGAAATTATTTTTCTTATTTATTCATGAATTTATTTATATTTATTCATGAGTTTTATTGGTTCAGGAATTTCTGTTCATATATTAAGGGATTAATGTTTATTAATTTAAGAATTTCTTTTTATTAATTTAAGAATTTCTTTTTATTAATTTAAGAATTTCTTTTTATTAATTTAAGAATTTCTTTTTATTAATTTAAGAATTTCTTTTTATTAATTTAAGAATTTCTTTTTATTAATTTAAGAGTTTATTTTTATGCTTTTATTTATTTATTTTTTTTTGCATGCATTTATTTTTATTTTATTTTTTTTGCATGCATTTATTTTTATTTATTTTTTACATGCATTTATTTTTTTGTGTTTATTCATTTACATTTTTATATGGTTTTTGGCATTTTTATATAACTTTTTTATGAATTTATTTTTTTATATTTACATATATGCATTTATTTTTATTTTCTGTACGCGAAATTTAATGTTTGTACTCATTCATTCTAATTTTTCGAACAATATAAATTATTATGAATTATTAATAATGTGTTATTATGTCTATAACTTTTTGTGCTATCAACCAAATAGCTAAAACCAGTGAAACTGAGAGGGGGCCATTACGATAGCATGTTTCTTGGAAACGCAAACTGGGGATCGAGATTGCAAAGTGGGTCGTTTAATTGATCATTTTTACCAATTCCTTCAAAATTTTATGAAGGGAGAAAATATATTATAAGCATAACGTTACTCTTTCTCGATAATTATAATTATTTGAAGAAAAAAAACGCAACATCAAGTAATAGTAAAAAGTAAAATCATCGTAATCATTTATCCATCAGATGCAGCTATAACCCTCTCATTTTCTTTGCTCACGTGAATAATACGGGGAAAAATTCCACCTCGGTAATTAATTTGCATTTATACAACAGCATATTCTAATCTCTAAATATTACAACGGTGATCGTTGAACAATTAATTCAACGATGGAACACATTTTTAGCATAATAATTGAATAATTTTTTTTTTTCTCTCCTCAATAAATAAAAAAAGAAATATATCCACACGGGAGAGGTGAAGCAGGGGTGCATAACCGACGGACAGATTTCGCTAATACCCGACGTAATGAAAATGCAAACAGATACCAAAAAGGAAACAAATTTTTTTTAAAGACGAGGGACTAATCTCTAATTTTTAATTAAAGGAAGTGCACCTTCATTCATGGCGATGGTGGTTTTCGGTTTGCTCCGCAATTAATTTGCATTCAGCTATTTACAAGGAAAAATACCGAGATGGACGGGGATCTCTAAATAAAAAAGTTTACATATACAGTATTTTTAAATCTTATTCTTTGACATCCATTAAAAAAAAATGTAGAAAGTGTAATATTCATTATTTTTTCCCCTCTCCGACCACAAAAATGCAACAGCAGCAGCAGCCATTGCATTACGTAAATGCATAAAAAAAAAGGGCAATGAACGAAAAAAAACACATATACATATTCAATAGTAGAAAATACTATTTATTCTTCGTATTTATATTAAGAGAAGAGAATTTTTATTAGCTAATTTTGTTTTCGCTACTTTCCCTCCGTTTTCTCGTTTATCTTCATGGGCTTATCAGGAATCGAGAGACGGAGGCGCTCGTTATTCTGTCGGCTCTGAATAATAATAATAATAATAATAATGATGATAGTGGAAAAAAAATCTCTGCACTTTAATTAGGAACATTATAGTTATTTTTTCCATCATTTTTTTGAGGAATTAAAAAGAAATGGGGGGAGCTGGGTTTTAATTTGCACGCGTTCCGGATTCCCTAATTTCGATTCGAAGGTAGAGGAGAATTATATTTTTTGAGTCTGATTAATATTTGTTGTTTTAGTGATTAATTCATTTCTAAAGCACTTACTTAGAATGCATGTGTTTTTTTTTCTGATAATACTAGTTTCCAGGTAACCCCTTGTGTTTTAATTATTTTCATATTTAATTCAAGGATATTGGATATCAAAGAACGTTCTTGATAAATAAAGGTTCGAATTCGACACATGAGTGTCCTGATGATCTGAGCTGACATTGACTTAGATTAATTGTATTATTAGTACTTTTTCATTATACTGTTTTTCTGTAAAATCACATAATAGTGATTCCTTTTTCTTGAAGATTTTGTGCCTTAGTTACCTTAATATTTGCACAGACCTTCGAACCAGTGCTGCACAACCGTCTGAGCGGGCCAGCAAACTGTATATATAGGGTGACTATATGAGCTGTATTTTACGGCAGATTTCTGAAAATTCTGGTAGCCCCAAGTTTTTCATAAAAAAATGTGTGTCTCGTTTTTTCACTTGTTTTCAACGAGGCTTACTTGAATTTTTGAAATCAACAATGACGATTATTTCCAAGACTTATTAAAATGATGAAACGTCTTGAGATGAATGAAACGTCAACCTCGGTTGCAATGATGCCTCATTTATAACGACGATATTTCACTGAATCTCCGATGTCGTTATAATTGAGTTTTACTACAAGCAGGGACGGTTCGTCATATGTTCCGACCCTAGGCTAACACGGATTTTGGGACTCTTTATATGTATAGCATTCTCTGAGGCAGAGGCGTACGTAGGGGAAGAGGAGCATGGAGGGTCAGTGCCGAATATGCCCCGAGTATACACCACCCGAATATGCTTCGGAAATTTGTGGGCCCTGGATCCGTTTTTCGATGCTAGAAACAGGCCCAGTGTATATGACAGAACACATAAATTACGTTTTACCACGTATCTTTTCTCGCACGCACAACGGCTGTTATCGCCTGCAAATAAATGTCACAAACGCATTCGTTCATTGGGAAATAGTACCTTTGTGTATTGTCCCAGTTGATTATTTCGATTATTATCCGGACTCAGCTATGTTTTCGTTTCTCTGACCTGATTAGTATCAACTGCTGATGATGATGATGTTGTAGCAACGAGGGACACATAACATCATTAGCCCTTGTCAGCGTATGAGTAGTTGATTGATGATGAAGGAAGAAATTGATTAAAGTTGAAGGAATCCGAGTCATCGATCAATCCACGTCCATCAATGTACTCCCAGAAGCTAACGTCATCTTATACTAATAGTTTCTATTTGTGCCACTGCTGTAATCACGTGTTCTATTCGCGCTTTAGCTACACCAAATATTTACAAGCATACATGGAAAACCAGCATAAATGACTGACATTTCTCTGAAATTATTTTTTCTTCAAATATAAATTTCCATAAATTCTGATTTTTTTTCACTAATTCTGAAATATTTTTCATTTATTCTCAAATTTTGAAAATTTGATTAATCTGCACACATGCGCCAATCAGGGTACGTACGCAGCACAAAGATATAAGAGAAAAAAAAACAGAAGTAACAAAATCACTGTTCGGAAAAGTGAATAAATATTACGTACAGGGGAAAAAATAAATACACGTAACATAAGTTGAAGAGGAAACGAAAAAAAAAAAAAAATGCTAGAACAATAGAGGAAATAAAAGGAAAAAGAAACACATAGATAAATAGATACAGACAAGGATGACGTCACTCTCCGCTATCATACGAAGGTTCTAACAACTGGATGTTGCGAAGATATATTTTGGAAAGAGAGAAAATTCAACGGCCCCTGCGGGGAATCGAACCCACGTCCTTTCATTTTCCGGGTGAACGCCCTAGACCACTAGACTACAGAGGCACTGAATCTCTCAATCTTTCCTTGGAGCTCGTGTACACTGAAAGGGACCGTACATGGACGGCCGGACCAGACTCAGGCCAAGCTCACAACTGCTGACGCTGCCACCAGATGGCGACTTAGACAAGCAGTTAGCAGCGTCAGCAGTTGTGAGCTTGGCCTGAGTCTGGTCCGGCCGTCCATGTACGGTCCCTTTCAGTGTACACGAGCTCCAAGGAAAGATTGAGAGATTCAGTGCCTCTGTAGTCTAGTGGTCTAGGGCGTTCACCCGGAAAATGAAAGGACGTGGGTTCGATTCCCCGCAGGGGCCGTTGAATTTTCTCTCTTTCCAAAATATATCTTCGCAACATCCAGTTGTTAGAACCTTCGAAATAGATACAGGTAGAGAATTTGAGGCAAGCACGAGACTTTCCAAATTTTAGGATATACATTGAATGAGACTTATGATCATGGATATGTCTTCGGTGAAGTAATTAATAGAGAATCATAGAAAATAATAATAGGGAAGCTTAGAATTTCCGCGGGCCCACATGTGATCCGCGATCCATGCGTTGGAAACCCTTAATCTAAATTTAATCTATACCCTTAACCAAAAATGTAATCATGATTTCATTTCGAAACGTAATTTAGCTGATTACTGTACAGCAGTTGCATCGATGCATTGCTCAATAGAAATGCAGAGTGACAAAAAACATTATCTTCCAATTATATTATTCAAAAAATTATCTTCCAAAATATCAATTTCCTTATCACATAAATTTTGCTACTAAATGTCGAATACGGCACACTAGATTCTGATATTGTTCAGAATCCTATTATCAGTTCGAATCTCTTTTAATCTGAAAAATATCACTCAGATCTACGATTATTACCACTATCTTGATTTATAAGGAATTCGGTTACGAAAAAAAGAATGAAAGTACTTTTCTTTGCAAGAAGAAGAGATAAATTGTTTGTTTTCCTGAAAGGTTTCAGAAAAATGAAGTTAAAAAAAACGTAAACGAATGAAAATCCGAAACGTTTCAAGTTTAATCCTGTAATTCGAAACATAAGCGTCCACTTTCAGTATTTTCCGGAACGTTTGATCTTTTCCAATAAAATAATTCTTTTATAGCTAATAAAAGTATGTTTGGCCGCCTCATTCTAGTCCGTCCAGGAGCCATAATTTATTTAAAGATGGCGCAGCGTCACAAAAAAAATTGATACATCAGGAATTAAGTTATATCCATACTATAACATAGGATATGCGACTATCTGTGTGATTTTAAAAAAAGGCCATTTTCTAAGGTAGAAATGAGCTTTGGGAGTTATTTTGAGGATTTTAGTTTCAGTGTAAGAATTTTGAGAGCACTAATCAGACCGGGACCTACATTTTATAACCGATTGCGAATGACGATAGATTTCTCTTGCCATGTCTCATCGAGATCTTCATGCGCTAACCGTTTGGGTGAGAGATTTCTAGTGGTCGCCATCCCCTTGTGCAGCATAGAGCAGTGTTCTTGAACCTTGTTACACTTGCAGATCGGTGAAAATTGTCGAAAAATTTCACGGATCAGCAGAAAATGAATATGCTTAATAACGTTTTGCTAATAAATATTAACAAAAAATTAACATGCTCATAATTTGACATAATTTTAACAGGCATAATTTGCGGAGTGGCAAAAAAATAAGATATCAGGAAAATTATTTCTGGACCGGCAAAAAAATAAGCAAGTTTAATAATTTTTGGACCTAAAAAAAATAATTAATTGAAACAGATAATTTGAGGGCAAAACAGATGTATGGTTTATAGTTTAATGGTTCGGGACCGACTAAAAATAAATGAATGGGAGAAAAAAATTTTCAAACTACAAAAATAAACAATTTGTAGACAGGCATAAGATAAATAAATAGGACGAATGATTTGCGGGCCGCAAAAATATAAATATCGAAAATTATTTGAGAACTGGTAAAAAAATAAATAAATAGGTGAAAATGATTTACGAACCGGAAGAAAAATGAATAATTAGAAGAAATAATTTGCTGAACGGCAAACAGAAATTATAATAAATTTAGAGACATGATATTTTATTTTTCAAATCTATAATTATATATCAGCTGCACAGATTTGGCAAAACATTTTTTGCGGACCAACAGAAAGTTCCCCCGGACTAGCTGTTGAAGAATACTGACATAGAGTATTAATATTTAGTAATGCAGCCAGAGTAAAGCAGGGCCCATGTTGCCTTCGGATGGCACACACAAGGGCAGAAATAACAAGCATTTCTTAAGAACAACATCAAAGTGATATAGAGAAAGCTTATTGAAGCTGTCTTGATGAAAATGTTTGGCGTGAATCCCATGACCTGGAAAAATCACCTGGCTAGTGGAAATGCACCAAATTCGATAGGTTGGCTGAATTTTTAGATTTCCTGGAGGAACATGGTGTCATTTTCCAAAACAACCATCCATTAAAAATCCCTTTGATTTCTTTCTTCCTAACACTTGGAAGATGCCATATTCTAGAGATCCCGAAGGTTTCTAGGAACTCGGACGAATAATAATTTTTTAATTGTACAGCCACTCCAATCACTCACGTAGCCGGTCACTTCGTCGCGCCTCAATTTGTCGCGGTACAAATTCGTCGCAGCGTCAATTCGTCGCGGTACAAATTTGCCGCCGTGTCTATTCGTCTTGACGTCAATTTATATATTACAGCGCAGAATCAATTCGTCGAACCGTCGATTCTTCACTGTACATGTTCCACGCGAGCTTGTATGTAGGTTTTTGTCTTACACGTGAAATAAAAACATGAACAAAAGTGTACACGCAGTTAACTGAAAATAATTATTTTTTGTCAATGCGGAAAGGCTATCGAAATTAAAATAAAAATATCAATTACATTTAAAAATTTAACTGCATATAAAAGTTTAATTATATTTGAAAATTCAGTTATAAAAATTTGAAATGTTAAATAATTGATTTTTGCTGTGATAAAAAATCATGTGGAAAAATTTCGGTTTGTATGATATTCCCCAAATTACAGTGAGCCTATCTTTAACGGTAAATTTCTATCTGCCCCATGGGCTCGAGAGTTTCTCCCCATCCCTCCTTCGAGAGTCATCAACATTTACCATTACAGTACTTCCATAAGAACCTGTAGTATTTAATTAATTAATAATTCAATTAAATTAATATTTAATTTTCACCGTATAAGCCGCACTTCCCGCTTTTGTTGGGATTTCTATTTCTCACAGCGAAGGCAGTGGAGCGCAGGTCAAGGGTAGAAGAGTATGGGTCAGTCGCATAGATATAATATAACCATTAATCTTATGTTTATAATCAGTCGCATATCTTTGGCTGGACTGTTTGAATATTTTCAAATAATTTTTATTTGCGTCTAAGCTTTTGGTACAAGGTTGGTGTGCTTGGTCTACATATTTCTGTTGACAAAAACATGGAATATTGCAAAACCGAACGTGGAAATTATATGTTGGTTTGCGTGTGTGTTTAAAAGTTGTTTCCCCATAATTCATGTTCCGAAATTAGAAAAACTTTTATTGCAATTCAATGAATTAGTCTATTATTAATTTTCTTCATTTGAGTTTTTGTTGTATCATAAAATAGAGATACATATTATACGGATCACAAAAAATAATGTAGTACTTTTTAAATTAAATTGTTTGAATTCAATTTAAATTCCAATAAATTGAAATCTTTTCCTACGTATCGTAAAAAAAACGAAAATAATTATGATAGTTTAAAATATAGCAATCACTAGTTATTCTATTAATCAGGCTTTTTATTGCGATATTTACGTTGGATAAGTGATCCCGACAGAAATGCGGCTTATATGGTGAAAATTAAATTTTAAAAATTTATTGGATCCCAATTTATTATCTTGGTGTACGTTCCAATGTCCCTCGATGACTTCAATGAATACTTTCCTTCATTTGTTAAAAATTAAAACAGAGATGGGGAGGGGGAACATTTCCAATAAATGAGAAAAAAAATTAGTTCCGCTTTTTACGCCTAAAGCAACTACTCAATTTATAAGATCACAACAAACATATGAATTTTAAAGCAATTCAAATTTGTGGCGACGAATTGACGATACAGCGACGAAATGAGCCTGCGACTAATTTGTACCGCGACGACTTTGTAGCACGACGAATTCACGCTGCGACGAATTGTCCCGCGACAAATTGACCTAGACCCAATCACTCATCAGCAGAAAATGCATGCTCTATTTCTTTTACACATTAGATTAGAATACCAGCAGTTCAAAATTATATTGGTATATAAAATGTATCAATTGTTTTTATTGTTTATTAGCAATTCATGTTTTCCTGCATGTTTGAATTAATTCCTGCATGACAAATTTTTAGAAGTTTCTGCATTAATTGTATACCGCTTGTTATATATTTTTTTTTTCAATAATTAAAATATAATGAATATTTCAAGAATCAATTTGTGAGGAAATACTGTCTTAAGATTTATAGATGGCGCACAAACAAGAACAGAAAATTTCATCTTCTTTTCTATAAAAACTCGGTCAGCAGCCTCTTCCATTATTCAGAATGGATTTACTGGTGAATGAAATTATCACATGTGTGTCAACAATACGTAGCAAATTACCGCACTTGGGCAACACCGCCATCTGTCGGTAAAGATTTCGTTCAAACACTGGATTTGCTTAAATGCTGTGGCCTGTCCGAAAATCTGAAAGAAGTGTTTCCAACACTAACTGTTATGCCTGTATGCATTAATCTTTATTTGGCATTAATATGATTTGGCATTTTTTCTATCTTGTGAATTGATTTGATTACACTGTTATTGCAATATCCTCATGTGCATCTTGTAATTAATTTGTACGTATATTTTGTGATGTCTAAGTTCCATAAGGAATGTTAGATTTCATTTTTAAGAACAGAGGTCTTTTGTAGAACACAAATAAATTGATAAATTGGTCCCTATCTCGAAAATGGCGCAACGGGTAATTCCATTGGCTCCCCCTACTACCCACAGCAAGACCTTTTTAACGATATCACTTTTGTCAAAATCGGCGAATGTCATCTCGTGCACTTCCTAAGTAAGTGCCGTTCTCAGTTTTTCCAAAGTTCTTTCAGTACATTTCAGGACACCTCGTATTATTTGCTATAGACATGGAGAGAGGAAAAGAAATAGGCCGTGAGAAAAAACGAAGATCAACAAAATGAAGAAATGCAACGAGAAAGAAAAAATAGTTGGCAGTGCAAGGATAATGTTTGCATATGCCAAAGCGTGTAAAGAAAAACAGCATATCCTCTTCTTTTGAAATATTCAAGCAGATAACATGAAAAGGTATGGGGATATCCATCTTGTTTTTTCTGAGCGTATATTCTCAGGAAGCAGAAAAATAGTCGAGCAAAGTTAACAAAAAAAAAATTGAATCGATGTTTCTATTCTTCTCACAATTTTCGAAAATATTGTGCGCATTGGGCATCATCTTCCACGTGAACAACAAAGACGCTGAGTGGGATGATGCCCCCTACGCGAATGAAGCGGAAGGTGGTTAAATCTTTACGCTAATCTCGAAGCATTTAAGCAAACTAATGCGGAGATTTAGGGCGGAAATGCTTCTGCAGATAATAAATAATAAAAGAGGCTCGAGATGAAGATATTCTCTCTCTTTCTATCTATCTCGTGTTTTCCGCCGCTAATTGCATTTTTCGCGCTACACGCACCACGAAACAAAAGTAATTTCCAGGCTATTATCATTCTTCCTGAAGCTATTGCTGCATGAAGCTGCCAAACCCCCCCTTAAAACAAAAACATCAAAAAATGTATTCTACGATTGCTTTCGAGTACGAAAATATGACTAATTCAAATTAAGGAACCGTAATTCTGCTTCTTCCGACTGTACTATCGGAAGCCTTGGGAATACTTCCCGCATTTAAAGGAATCTGTTCCGTGAGTATTAAACAAAGTCTTCTCTAAAACCCTCTACTTTTTCGGAAACTTTTTGTTGTTAATGCCATTCCAACCGCTCACATACTCTTAATAAACATTAATTAACGGGACATTTAAATCGTTTATGGTAATTTAGAAATGGGAATTGAAAAAATGAAATATCTAAAATTAATGTTATTTTCTGGAATATCAAGTACTTCAAAGTATATTTATTGCTTATATCACTGACATATACATTGATACTTCGGCTAACGAAGACAAGTCGTGTCAGAATCCCGTTCGTTAGCCGAAATCTTCGTTGGCCGAAACGCAATTTCACATAGGTTTCTATGGAAAATCATTTAATTCGTTCGAGAAACGGCCGAAAATTTGTAGATCAGCTTTTTTAAAACACCACAATATAGAAAAGACAGAGAAAGAAAATGAGAGAATTTTTTACAGGAAAATGAGATAGTGGCGATTCTTTTATTTCTACACTTTTTACACATTGGGCATAAAAGCATTGGACATATCCCGCTTCCCAACTCAGGGCGATATCGAAGTGTTCAAGCAGGATAGGACATTATTTACACAACCAACACAACCCAATCGAGTTCGTAGGTGTTCTCATTCATTTGGTGTAACTTGGTCCATTTATTCATTTATATTTGTGTTTTATGCATACGGATGGAGGACATAAGCTCCATGAATATCTAGACTGTTCAGTTTGATGCTAAGAGTCTAGCACTGAAAGAACGCGTGCTCTGACAACATAATGCTTCTTTGTTTTCAATAAATTTTCTATTAGCTGAAATGTTCATTTTGCATAAAATGGTTCAAAAACTTTTACAAAGTGAGATGGAAATATATCTCGAAAGGGTTCCGAAGTTGATGTGAGTTGATTGAGCTCGAGTGACAGTGATTCTCCCCGATGATGTTTATTCATTAAATTCAAGAACTTTGTTTTTAACATGAATTTATCGATTTCACCTACAATTAACTTTATCATTAAAGAACTTCAGCATCTAGATGTAACTATAGGAATTCAATATATTAATCTACAAGTGAAACATGTGATAGTGTTACGTTATGCATCGCATGAGTGTATATTTTAAAGGTAAGTTTTATAGATTCAGTTATTATGCATAATACTCTCACGCACACGCACACAGATTTATCAAATTTAACCGTATAACATCTATGTTAAACTTATACTCTACACGCAAGTTTTAATATACAATGTCTAAAAAACTACAACCCATTGGGTGGCTAATTCAAGAGTTTCGCTAATTATTTAATTTAATTTTCTCGAGTTTGAAGAAGAAAATTGTGTGGAAAATATGATATATTATAAGTACACTTAATATCACCTAGATGACGTAGTTTGGGTAATCTCCGTGATGTCTTATCTCGAGATTTTAATGACCATTAACTACCAAATTTATTCGGAAATGAAAATCTCTCAAAAATATGCTTATGATATTTTTATGGGAATTCAAAATTAACCAGAGAATGAAATTCCGAAACTTGATAAGGTCATAAAAATCAGTAATTTTCAGGGAGAAAAAACAGATTACTGACTCATCCCGATTCTTTGATAGCTTGAATATATTTCCCCCCGCACCATAATTTATCGAAGTTACTGAGTGAAGTGCCGATAACAAGGGAATTTTTTTTGTTTAACTTCACTGATTTAGATTTCAGGAGCATTATCATGATATGCAGTGAAACTCGGTTATAAAAACATCAAATATTATGTGAATTTTTGCCGTTATAGCCGAGGTTGACATTTTCGGGACTTTTTTAAATATTAAAAATATGATCAGATGTAACCAAATACCACATGTAGTTGAAATTTCATTAATATTATAGGTGATCGTATTTTATTTATAAAAACCGGAAAATTGGGATCATAAACGAAGGGGCATCGCCAATGGTTGCCAGAAATGTTGCCAGTTGCCTGCGAAATTGCATTATTCATTATAAGCAGCCTTTGGCGGGAAACAAAGTGCTACTTCAAAGTGAATTAAAATTCATTCACGAAAAAAAAAATGAATATAGCATAACACGTTTGATGAATATTTATATATAGTCATATGCATTTTAATACAATTTCAAAATCATGCAAATCTTCTTCTTCCCCGAGTTTATATAAATTAAAATAAGCTTCGCGTTGAACAAACAAATGAAAATGGGGCAATTATTTTAGTTTTAAGAAGTTGGGAAGAGCAAAATTGCGAGAAAATACGCGGGAACGTCCTGTTTTCGTTCCATATAAACGAGCAATTCGGGCCGTCAAATGTGGGATATGTATTTTTTTTTTCACCTTTAGGTATTAATAGAATAACAGACGGTATATTCGTTGAATTTGATCAGCATCGATCGTTTTTGAAATTGCTGAGAAAGTGCCATAGACGAAAAATGTGTTATATCCGAAGCTCTTGCGTTTTCATCGACTTTTATAAACACACAAGTTGAATTAATATCATCTGCAGGATTCAGCTTGGACAGCTGATTCTTGACGTTATAGCCAAGATGCTGTTATATCCGAGTTTGACAGTACGTGCCTACTTAGAAATGTTCTGCATAATTTTGATTCCAATGGGATGCACAGTTAATTCTCGATAAGTCTGGTGTGCAGCGGTAGACAAAAAACTTACCGTTAGTTCGACGTAACGGAAAATCCGATTTCAGACAGAGAAAATGAAAGATATATTAAAATATCAGTGCTATTTTTATGAATATCGTGTTGATAAAACATGCCAAACTACTGGGGATGAAGTGATTCGAGGGGAAAAAAAATTCTAAGTTTCTATTGCTAAATGATAAACGGTATTTGTGAATTTTAAATTCTATTCCTGAAAGCTGAGTTATATTCCTGAAAGCTGAGTTATATTCCTGAAAGCTGAGTTATATTCCTGAATGCTGAGTTCCATTCCTGAAAGCCAAGTGATATTCCTGAAAGCTGAGTTATATTCCTGAAAGCTGAGTTATATTCCTGAATGCTGAGTTCCATTCCTGAATGCTGAGTTCCATTCCTGAAAGCCAAGTGATATTCCTGAAAGCTGAGTTATATTCCTGAAAGCTGAGTTATATTCCTGAAAGCTGAGTTATATTCCTGAAAGCTGAGTTATATTCCTGAAAGCTGAGTTATATTCCTGAATGCTGAATTCCATTGCTGAATGCTGAATTCCATTGCTGAATGCTGAATTCCATTGCTGAATGCTGAATTCCATTGCTAAATGCTAAACTGTACTGCTAAATGCTAAAATCTACTGCTAAATGCTATTTTTTTAATTTCTCTCATGCTCGAAAACTGTGATATAATTAAGGAAATTTTTAACACTAAAAACGGAAAAAGTTCTGGGGCAGAAGTGGAAACTTCGACTTGAACAGATATTCGAGTTATCGGAGTTCGACTTACCGTGAATTAAGGAATACAGTCAATGCCAGGAAGAATTCCACGTTTATATTCATACCTTGTTTGTCCAAAACTTTTTATATTATATACATACATACATATATAATATAAAAAATGAAATAAAATGAAATACGCTGTTATAAAAACCTTAGACGAGACCATGCAAGAAATATATATGTTTCTATATAAAATTTCACTCCGTCCTCTTCTCTCCGTCCAATGTCTCTTATCAGTCATGAAATCGATGCAAGATTCGTCGGTATGTTTAGAAAACGTTCAAGGCCATGACGAGAAGACATATTGGAACATAATGGAGTAGACAGGAAACGTGTACGACTGGAAATTGGTTCGGAAGCGTGGCCGTTGATCGAAAAGTTCCAAATTAGATACACACTGGACACACCAGTGGGACGCGAGATGAACGCGGAGAGATGCACTGAGATGGTTATCGGCAAGTACAGCGAGGGGGGAAAAAAGTAAATTTCTAATGACCGACAAGCAGGAGCTCTGGAAAAGGTACCTTTATCACATATGGTTAATGCTAAGCTGTCATTTCGTTACTCTTCAAAAATATACACGTATACAGAACACGTGGGAGAATTGAGTTCGTATCGCAGTGACTCATTCGTTTGTCACTGGAGCGTCCGTCCCTCCGACCGACACAAACCTTTATTGGACGCTACGTAGAAAAGCGGCTTATTTCCTCTGATGCTTCCTTGTGCCTTCTCCCCTCCTCCCCTATACTTATATATATACATTTTTTTTCAAGTTAGGCACGCGGCACACCTACTATCCCACACCCATCCATTAAAATAAAGCGGTGACGTCGCTCTCTCCAGCAGGAAATCGGTACGGCGCACACACAACGCTGTACGTGTATAAACGTCCGTAAGAGTGAATGAATCTGCGCAACGCACACGCGTCACACGTCGTTCGTGCGAGTAAAAACAGATCACTTTCGCAACCGAAGTGTCAGGTGATCGCTCACTTTTCTGAGTAAGCAAACACCAAATTAACTTACTCTCGTGTCATCAATATAAGCAATTATTACAGATACTGTATTGAAGTGACTCATTTTTTGGCACGAATCGAATAATTTTAACAACTACACATACAATGTACTGATGTGTACCCGCACATTATAATATAGCCATATATACCACAGCGTTTCGCTGACAGCATTTCCGCGAATATACGTAATCACGATACATCCCTGTCGTGAATTTATATTACCTATGGGACGGTGGGAAACACGCCTACCAGCGAATTCTACGGCCAATGTAGCTATTGTGGTGATAATTTTGCTTCCACATTCTGGGTAAACTTAATGAAATATTCAGCATTGTGTCGGTATAGATGGTCGATAGTTTAGTCTGTTAGTGTCAATCTATAAATGTTGCGAAATAATTGGTATGTGATCATTTCCACAATGTTACAAAACAATAATTATTTCAATGAACACAGGGGTAATTTAATCAGAGCCGAAATGGCTGCTGCATTGTTAGAACCTCCTTAGAGTAAATATTACCTAACTATGTTAGCAGCCTCTATCTCTTTAACCCTTAATCTACCAGATAACGAGAAGTACAATAAGAAGAAAATGATAGCAAATGTAAATAAAAACAAATGAATTTACATGATAACAATAAACAATTGTCATGTAAATTATTCGATGATATTTTTTGCTCGAACTGGAGATTTAAAAAACATCAAACAAACACCGTTTCCCATACAATTAGTGCAAATCAAATTATCTAACCTGGTACTTCCAGATTAGATAATACTGTCAATAGATAAAGGATTGAAATATCCTTTTTCATATACTCGGAAGGAGAAAAAATTTCTAAAATGGCTGCTTTTTTTCAGTAAAATTAAAAATGATTAATTTTAATCTATATATAAATCATTTAAATATTTAATTAAATGCAATTAATTAAATTAAGTTAAATAACTTTAATGTTTGGTAGGAAAAATAGGAAACGTGTGTACAAGACATTCAGACTGAAAACATCAACCTCAAACAACACATTCAATATTTCAGAAATTTGGATATGCCAATATATCCGTCAAATGCTACACAAACCCGACATTATCGAAATAAAGTAAATTTGATCATTTGCGGATATGAGCGGGTTGAAAAAAAACCGTCCGTTAGACAGGAGTGACTGTTTTAATGTGGAGTTTGAAATGACATACTTTTATTATCGAAGTAAATTGTTATTTGGCCGTAAAAGAGGAGTAACCGTTAAGGGGGAAGGCGGGGGTTACCAACATCCCAACTTCTAAATTCAAATATCTTCGTTATCAAGTTAATTGTGAAGTTTCGAAGTACAGTCGACGTTCGTTACAACGATCTCACCTACCATTCGTTCCACAGATATTGAACGTTATATCGAACATTTGAAAAAATTATCTCCTCATCTATAATTTATGCTTAGAAGAGATGAAAAAAATATGTTATTCATATACAAATAATGAAAGCAGCTGCAGTTAAAATTCAAGTTAGAAAATAATGATGAAACTGCAATAGTTAAAAGGATGCACAAACTTATGAACCGAATTCTCCAATTTCAAGAGCCAAGGTGAAACACAATTTTGGGAAATGAAAAACACGGATTTTGCACATATAATTGCAATAGAAAGTCGGTGCAGAACTGTGTTCAGATGTTCTATTGGATCAAATGAGCTTTGTGGGTCGTTATACTGGATTAAATTCATTAGCATGGTATGAATAGGAGAAGAAAAATAGACTTCGTCCGTAAGGATTCTTAAATGAAAAAAATTCATAAATTTCAAAGATTTTGATCGATAAATGTGAATGCAATTTTTCTTCAATTTTGTTTTTCATTTTACATTATTTGGCACTTATACTTCACAAGCATTATCTGTCAAGAGGTAAATTTTGTGCGGTCCCCAACAAGGTAAAAAGAGTGTCCCATAAATTTCAAAATAGTTTAAAAATTGATAAAAATTGAAGGGATTATGAAAACTTCACCAATATCGATTTATCCACCAACATCACAATGAAAACCTTATGTTTATCATGTACCCTGCATTATATAGGACTCTTATTTGCATATATCCACTTATTTGCTTTCGTGCAGCACTCCCATCAACAAAAATTTGACTATTTTTTCCGTACTAAAAACATCCCCTTTGTAAGAATAAGCCCGCGACGCTGCTGCTAACAACCATTATGTTAACCCTGGAGCAGAAAGAAGTTGGCCACCCCTTATCTATTATATTACTCTAGTATTATTATAAATACGTTTTATTGTACAAGTCACTGTACTACTTTTTCAACAAAAATATAAAAGGTATGAAATAATCTTCAACGTATTTCGTAACAGCAAACTCATATTATCATGATATAAATTCAACAGAGGTTTCTAAATCCCTCTTCGAATCATTCATTCTCAAATTATCAATATCAAACATTTTCTTACAAAATATAGTAAATGAAATATGCATGCTGTTATCTCGAGATATATTTTCTCATGTATAATAATTTTTTCCCAGCAATCGCAAAGTAGCAAAAAGCCCAGCAGTCATGTACGATGATAAAAACAGAAAAAAAAAATGGATTCGCTATATACAGCATTTTCGACAAGTTTCTTTTTCAATGAAAAATAGTAAATAAAAGGCCGAAATAAGGAAAAAAATTATATATTTTCATTCTCCATGTATATATTTTTCTTATTCCAAGAGCTTTCCATTCATTTGACCGTCTTTTCTGTAGGAATAAGAGACACGCAGAGAGAGAGAGAGAGAGAGAGAAAAGCATAGCTACTAGAACATTTTCTCTTTAATATCAAAGTTATTTTCACATTTCCTTTTCTGCTTTTATTTTTGCTATTTTCTTTTCCGTTTCTTTCTCACTTGTTCATGCTCGCAAAGCTCTACTCCTTCATTTTCTGATCCCTTTGATGTACTGTTCGGCACAAGATCGCCAGAAGAGTACAGAATATATAGGAATAAAAAATAAAAAGGATGGGTGTAAAAGCAAGAAAAAAACATAGATATATATGTAGTATAAAATATATTTGTCCGTTTTTGGCTTCCGCCTAAAATCTTTTCCCCTTCTTCAATATCTCAGCAAAAACTTTTATCACTTTCGCTGATTTGTTTCGAAGAACCGAGAGGTTCTTTTTTTGAAGGATTCGGTATTCCTAATTTTATTTTTAGACACCAAATATTACGAATGGCTGTGAATTTTCTTGCTTGCATCAACGATTTTTTTTTTTATTGACTTTTCTTAAGCTGTTCAAATAGAAAAGACGTTGACAAATATTGATTATGCAAATAATTAAACTGACCGATAATCATGCAATGTTTAAATAATCTTATCAGTTTGCACAGTATTTCTTTTTTAAGTTTCGAATAAAAAAAAATATTCGCATTTCCTGTAGCAAAACCGCGGTGTTATTGTCTTAAATGCTTTTTTCTTTGTTCTATGAGGTTTATTTAGAGAAATAGAGATAATTCTCTATGAAGCTTTTTTATAGCGCTGTATTTCCAAAATATTTTTCAATTTATATTATCATAGCTAAGAAGTAACAAAGTTTAATTTCATCAGTCGCAGATAACATCTACTCAAAGGCTCATAGCTGTGTTTCGCAACAACGTTTTCCAATTCAACACATGTCTTGAAGTTGTGCCGGCATCTGTGGTATACAGTCGAATCCCGTTATAGCGACTCCAAGAGACCGGAGAAATCACTTCGTTATTACAAAACTTCGTCATAAAGGACTTTCAGGTTTTTGCATTGTCCCTACGTAAACTTATCTGGGGGATTAGAAAAGTGTTCGTTAAAATGAGATTTTCGCCATAACGGTATTTGTTAGAACGGGATTCAATTGTTTAATGTGAGTAGGTAGTAAGAAAGCTCTTCGAAAGATTCGAATAGTTAAGCGGAAAAATGTAGACTTGAGTCCGTCTTTGCTTTTCATTAGTGAAAATTTTCAACTCTACTAATGCACCGAAAGTATTGTGTGAGTTTTGGATGTTCATTAACTTCGCTTTCTTGTGCGTATAAAATATCATTTTCAAAACCTCCAAAAGCTTCAATGCTCGAGATAAGTTTGGTCGTTGTAAATGCACACAGATAACAGTTGAGCAATAAAATCACAGAGCAGAGCGTATGTATGTATTTATTCACCACTTTGTCGCTGCTACGATATTTCAAATTATGCGTGCTACGTAGAATATTAAAAGATGATTGCCTGAATTTTGAGTAAGTGGAAAGAGGAGTCATTGAGTGAGAACAATAACTTTTTTCAAGAATTTTCAAAGTTTCATAAATTTTCAAAAAAATGTAAGCTAACAATGATATTTTCGGAAGATGTATGCCAAGACTTCAATTTTCAAAAGATGCAAACAATGAAATTTCAAAATATCTAAGAACACAATGAAGTTTCCAAAACGTGTAAGCAACTAACGAAATCTTTAAAAGGCGTGAGAAAACAATTAAATTTTCAGTGGATATTAGAAAACAAAAACATTTTCAAAAAATGTGAGTAGACATTGCAGGAAATGATGAACTCACATAAGATACAAGCGAACATTGGAATTTTCAAAAAATGTAAGAGCAAACAATGGAATTTCTTAAAGATGAAAAAACAATGAAATTTTTAAAGCATGTAGCAAACAATGGAATTTCAAAACATATAAGTGTGTAAACAATTGAATTTTTCCAAAGATGTAAACAAAGATAACAATGGAATTTTCAACAGCAATTCAAAACTTGCCACCTGGAGTCATGTGGTTAGGCCTGCACAGGCAGGTCTGGGCTCGAATACCGGTTTGGGCATGGATGTCTACAAACACTAAAAAATTCCCTGGATAGATGATACGAATCTCTTGGGTGAATACGTGAGAAAACTAATACTTCAATGAAAAATATTGTAAAATTGAATTTTATTTCCCTCAAAACTATATGCCCTGTAAACTTGCGTCAAAAAGAGGTGTTTTTAATTGTTGCTACATCAATTTTGACTGTTTTGTGGGTCATGCACCATGCTAAAATCCACTCAGTCCTCAAACAAGGACTGTTTGAGGACTGAGAATAAAAGTACTGAGGTCTATGATAAATCTTTTGATATGTATGGATAAAAGTACTGAGGCCACAAGGTAAATTTGTTTCTCTCAAATACTATTGAATTAAATAGATTTAAACTAGACATCTATAATGTACAAGCATGATGTCAACATTATAAACAAAATCGAGATCTAGGTGACCCCGAATGACCAGTTAACATGACGAAAGGCAAATACGAAGACGTACTTCGGTACAGAACCACTTCACACCAGTGGAATAAAACATAGAACAGAACTGAATACATTTCAAGAGAAACTGTTCACTTAAATGAATTCACGAAGTCGGCTATTTTCAGAAGAGCAAAATGATTCGTTTGTGTACCCTCCTCGTAACGCCACCATAAGCAAGTGCAATAGAACTGGACTCGAGATCATATGTGATATTCAAGTGAATGGCTGCGTTTACCCTTCAATGATGAAAAGAACTGAAATTTGTAGATTGCCCTGACGATTATTCTTATTACTGACGATTATTCTGCACAACAAAAATCGTTCTGTGTTTTAAGCTTCGCGAATTGTGAGTCCGTAACAACTGTTCATCGTGCTTTTCGTTGACAATACCTTGGTGTTGAACTTCCTACCGCTCAGAGCTTTAGGCGATTGTATAAACAATTCCGGGACACGGGTTGTCTGTGTAAAGAGAAATTCCCTGGCCGTCCCCACATGTCAGATGAAATTGTAGAGCACATCCGACAAGGTTTCTCACGTAGTCCACAGAAATCCACTCGCAGTGGATGCGAACATGTTCGCAAAAGTTTGGTAGGAATTTGACTACCGTATAGAAATATGCCGTGCATATCAAGGTGGACATATTGAGCACCTTTAATTTGGTTTGAAAAAAAAAAACTTTATGATTAGCCATGTAATATAAAATTGATCTTAAGTGTATATGTGTTCAATATTTTTCGTAATATACGCACTTCAAATCGAGTGATTCTTTTGGAAACATCCTGTATATACATATTTGCAAATAATCGCTCTTATATGCGTTTTAATGGATTAAATTTATTCCAAAAAATTCAGTGAAATATGAATAAATTCATTTCGTTTATAAAAAATTATTCTACTGTTTGTATTCTCATTGTAAATAAGTACAAACCAAACGCAGTTTTTCGCACAAAAAATTCAGTGAATTATGCATAAAAAATCATTTATAAAAGAATATTGTACTGTTTTCTCTATATTTTCTTTGCAAATAAATACAAACCAAACGCAATTTTTTTGCAACCATCTTGCACTCACTTATTGCGCGGGAAAGCAGCAACGCGAGAGATGATTGATTCGATCAACAAATGTTCAAAATATAACAGTGCTGTCCTGTTATGTTAATTTTTAGCATGCATAGCGTTCGCGGGTAGTTGAAATACGATTTCCGCCGTGTAATACACAATACGTTACTCCATACTGCGTCAGTCAGCTGAAAAAACCTCAAGTTATTCATTTAAGCTTTCTTTCTTTTTCCGAAGAAATTTCCTTAAAAAAAATATAATACGGCCGACGTATATATTTTCATGCAAGATTCGTATTCAGTTTAAATGAACCAAGACCGAGTCCATTTGCATTTTTTTGTGTTACCGCGATGGATTAGCAGTCAACTCACGTCATATTCCCGCATAACTGAATGCATTATTATGCATTGAATATTGTTCTGGATATTAATCGAAAAATTATCTTTTCCTCCTCAACTCAAACAATCAATTTTTTGTGTGAATTTTTTATGATGTTTATCTGCCATGAATATCAGAAACAATATTCACGGGGGGGGGGGGGGTCCTAGTGGACTATAGCTCAGGGCGGTTAGTTCAGAGGGGTGGAAAATTTAAGGAATGAATGGTCAAGAAAATTTGAATCGAATGTGAGAAAGGTGGTACAAATTTTTAGCACCCACATTTGATAAAACAATGACTTCGCTTACGCATAGAGAGTAAGGAAGTCAGTGAGTGACCAAACGAGTAGGCTAAAGAATGTGCAAGCATGTTTGTGTGACCAAAACAGTGTGAAAGCGTGTGAGGAACTAGGTTGAGGAGTGACGAAAAGTGTGACCTTCTGTGTATACAAGAATGTGAGTGACTAAAACTGTGTTCAAGAATGTGAGTGACCAAAACTGTGTTCAAGAATGTGAGTGACCAAAACTATGTTCAAGAATGTGAGTGAGCAGAATATTGTTCAAGAATGTGAGTGAGCAGAATATTGTTCAGGCATGTGAATGACAAAAAGAGTAATCTATTGAGCGGGGATTAACATAGAAATGATCGAAATAGGGCCAGGTAGGTGAGCGACCAAAATAGTAACCTAGAATGTGTATGCTGCAAGTATGTCAGTGACCAAAACAATATGCAAGCATAGGAGTGGCCAATTAAGACCAGTATGACCAAAGGAGTGTGCAAGCATGTGAATCGGCCTGTTTTAAAAGCATCAAATCTCTACCGATTGAAAGACTACTCAAAAGCATTGATTGATGTCAAGTGAAATTCATAAGCACACATTAATTACTTTTTTTCAAACTTTTTTTATAAATGCTGACAACTCTGAATGAAAACCATTAGCATATCAACTCAAATAATACCAGTGAAATAATTAAATTTTTTAAAAATGTATCTATAATCCTATGTGTGAATTGTACTTCAATATATTTTCAAAATTCCTCAGGAGATTTCAACCAAAAGCAAAAATTCATTCCATATTAATTTAAATTATGTGCCTCACGAGAGCCTATTTCGTCCAGCACATTCTCAATGATACACTTTATGCATAACTACAACTGCTATACATATATGGTATTTAAAGACTTCACTGAAAGCATACACGTTGGTTATAATATTATATTTCAGAAGTCTAGGCACATCATAAAGTGACCAATGTCTGAAGTCTGACCAGGTTATAAGCTAACAGCCCAGACTCCGGACATTGGCCGTACCGTACAAAATATAGTAAATGGGAAACGCGAAAGAATATTTGGGTATAACTTCATTTTTCGCAACATTGACGACACGACAGAATTAATGGAGTCGACTTTGAACTTGAGTTATGATGGAACTGGGGAAAAAGCCTTTCATGTGGATCGTCCGTACTCTAAAATTAGCCGCGATAATGTATAAAACGGTTTTTCCTTTTTGCTTTTACAGCCATATAACTATTGGGTAGTAATTTAAGGAAGTTATTTTTGATTAATGCTCATACCTTTCACGTTCGTGTATCATCAGTCATCGATTTTGTCAGCCCCTGTTCAAATTTAGATGTTATGGGATTTTATTTTTTAAATACGTAAACAGAGGATTACGTTAAATTGAGAAAATAGAGTCTAGCAATAAAAATATGTTCGCAATACATATTCAATTTATTTTAATAAGAGTTAATCCGACGATATTTACAGGGCGTTCCAAAATAAACAAATAAGTAAAGAGAGAGTTTGAGAGCTTGTGAAAACACCAGAACCATCATTTTATGTAGTAGTAGAATCTCGGTTATAAAATGCATGTTCTAAAATGAAACTTATGAAGAATATTGAGTGAGGCTGCCTCATCCCCCCCCCCCACAACACATTATTAATTTCAACCACCAATCATAGTGCAATACTAACAATATCCACGGTGGGACTAGAGACATTTTAAAACATTTTTAAAGTACATTTTAACGACATATCTTAGCCCTTTCCAGCTCGGCCCTTTTGAATCATATTTTACCCAATATGTCTCGTACACCCCCCTTCCCCCCATCCTATCCAGGGTCCTCCAACCTCATTCAAGACCACGACCTTTTCTACTTATTGAAATGATTGTTTGAATAAATTTGCGATGCCCATGCGTTAAAACGACTATGGAAATTTATATGGGCGATTTCGCTGATTTCTATAAATAGTCAAACTTTTGCCTACTATATATATATATTGCCTACTATATATTTCATTTAAAAGCTTCTTTTTTTTTTCCAAACCGAGCACAACTCAGGTCTATTGCCATAGGCAATTTACTACCTAGTGAGTTGTGCTGGAATTATGTGTGTACCGAACAATCTGAGTGCGTATCTAGTGTTGTGTATGATTTTTCAGTGCTGCCATCTATATCTCAGAAGTGAAGTGAGTGATGTGTAATAACTGAATATTTGTACTGTTTGTAGGACTGTTGCTCTCTGTGACGAGAATTTTTAACGGGGAGATCGGCTCGCATTTGGGCCTCAAAGTTGGGAACCACAGAAAACCAACTTCAGCCGACCACCACTGTGGTGACGGTGGGTATCGAACCCGGATCCTCGCGATGCGAGTCCGTCACTATGACCACTCGACCACCACAGCGGCTCATTTAAAAGCTTTATTTCTTCACGTCTCAATCTTTTACAGAGCACTCTGTGGCCCTGCAAACAATCTGTCATGCCCTTGCGTTGTTTTTTTCCCGTGGCTGCTTTAGAATGTCCCAGGACCACAAACACGTAGCATATGAACCCCGATTGAGAACTACTGATTTTTGGAATATATGGCATCCATATTTTTATGGCCATCTTTTTTTTGCCTGTTGTGGCGTTGTATTTGTATTGTATTGTATTATATTATACTGGTCTTGAACACACGAGATACATTGCGCATAGCTTCAGCAACAACCAAGTGAAAATTAAAGTCTTTTAAAAGGAGGTAGTTGAGATGACCCTTAAATTTAAATCGAGATCCGGTAATCATGAGAGAAAAAGCTATGTGGGAACCTCCTTTTCCAGTACATCGATATTTCATTTTTAATAAAGTCATTGCATATGACGAAGAATTGATTTTATTTCGTTCATTTTCACTATCTCTCAAAGTTACGTCTACTCCAAAGCACCTTGTAAAATAACTGTAAACTACAAAGTGTTTCAGAAAGAATCACTCGATTTGAAATGCGTATATTACGAAAAATATTGAACACATATACACTTAAGATCAATTTTATATTACATGGCTAATCATAAAGTTTGTTTTTTCAAACCAAATTAAAGGTGCTCGATATGTCCACCTTGATATGCACGGCATATATCTAAACGGTGGTCAAATTCCTCCCAAACTTTTGCGAGCATGTTTGCATCCACTGCGAGTGGGTTTCTGTGGACTACGTGAGAAACCTTGTAGGATGTGCTCTACATTTTCATCTGACATGCGGGAACGGCCAGGGAATTTCCCTTTGCACAGACAACCCGTGTCCCGGAATTGTTTATACAATCGCATAAAGCTCTGAGCGGTAAGGAGTTCAACAACCAAGGTATTGCAGACGAATAGCACGATGAACAGTTGTTACGGACTCACAATTCGCGAAGCTTAGAACACAGAACGATTTTTGTTGTGCAGTCGCCATTTCACAAACACTGAAGTGGTGGCCGAAAGAACAGCGTTAGCGCTACCTGTCGGCAACTGCGTGAAACACGAACTCGAGATTTCCCTCTTTCTACATATATATTATTTGATCAAAACGGATTAAAAGCGGAATAGTTATGATTTTTTTTTAATCGGATGATTCTTTTTGAAACACCCTGTAAATACTATTACTACTATCACTCAACCAAACATGCGCATCGCAAACATTCCTCTAGGGATATTCTGATGAATTGGTAGATGCCCGAACGTGTGCTCCGAGCATGTTGTGTGTCCCTAAACATTTATGTTGTCAAGAGTTATGCTTGTTCCATCTTGTGTCCTAATGGTGCTGCCACCTGTTTTCCATGTTTAAAAATTGAAATGGCATTTCTAAATTTTCGTGAATTTTTATTTCACTATCGTGTTGAATGTCTGTCTGCTCTCTGCGGAGAGACTTTTTCAAATACGAGACCGGCTCTCATTAGCGCGACAAAGTGAATAACTGTATGACTCACTAATTTTTACCCAAAGCAGTGGTCTACCAATAGCTTCTTGCGTAAAATAACAGTGAACAAACATATAATTCAAGAATGTTAAAAGAAAAAGCATAGTCAAGATAAGACCAAGAATGCTGCAGATGGTAGGCAAGATATTATCTAGTAAATTGGAGAAACTGACATCTGATAAAAAGCAGATATCTCCCCTAAATTACCCGCCATCAAATCTACACATGGCATCTGTATTTCCCCGGAACGCACGTATTACTCAAAAGAATGGCTTGGTAGTATGCCGTAAACATGGGAATAAAATACATCCCAGGGGGAAGTTGTGGTACTATATAAGAACATCAAAAAATAACATGTAATATAAAAATAAATGCCAGAACATGAAAATTCTGGAGTGGATTTAAGAAACATGTGCAAATCAATATATCTTTCTTTCGAAAATCTTTTTCTTTTTACGGTTTGAGATATCTCCAATATGCGCTCTATGATTCAACAATTTATGCAACCGAATTCAAATTCTTTTTTCCCATTTTTCTTTCCACATTCCCACATAACGTACTGTCCGTAAGAGAAAAAAATATATAATAATAGCATGTTATATATATACGAATCTAATACATTGCGGTCTCGGCCCTCGGTATTCGCGGATTTCATATTTGTAATCGCGGTCTGATTCCCAATTTTCTAGAAAACACCGCTGTAGTACTATAATTCTCCTATCGGAATAAAATATAAATTTTATATGTAAAAATAAACATTGTAGAAAAAACCCCTTCTGAAGCTTTTTCTAGTGCTTAAGTAGTCTTTAATGTCTTAATATGTCTTTTAACTCCCACTGACATTCAGCTGCTTGATCGGATGTTATACGAACATTTATGATTCGCTATACATATTACTACTGTAAATAATAATTGTATAGGCGATCGAAGAAGATGCAAATGCAGGAAAGGCCTCAAAGTCATGGATGAATTTCATCGATGCACTTATTGTCATTGCTGGAACTGTATGGGAACAGTCATATGGTATTCGAAGAACGTTTGGCCACAAAGTGCGCCCGAACACTCACCCATTTATGCAAAGTCATCCGAAAAGTTTATGAAAGATATTGTTATGTTAACGAAGCAGGTGGATGGGAGATTTCATTAAATGGCATGGGCATAGAAGAAATTGGAATGTTAATTAACAGCAGTTCAGAAATCGACAGTAGAGGGATGAATCGAGCTGACCGCTTCTGAAATCGAAGCGATACTGTACGATGATCAAGATAAAGAAGTGGAAGGCAAGTTCATTATATCGACATAGCGCAACTGCTTGGCAAGTTTAAATCGGCAATTCCATGAGATTGACCAGTACATTTTTTCAGATATAGAAAAATTGGAATAGGAAACCTTGTTATACCGCTCATGTTCTTCCTTTCAAACCACACACGGTACAGACTCTATCGACTTTAGCCAAATTTAGCCGTGTTATTTGCGGATATTTAGTATTCGCTGTAACACCCGGAACGTAACCCCTGCGAATACTGAGGGACGACGGTATTTGCAGACGCAACATCTGCTATGTAGCGCAATTTCAAAAGCTGATGTCACAATTATACTAGTAGTACACAAATACCATATGAACCCCGCTCGAGAACCACTGCTCTAGAACACACCAGACACTCTTTAACCATTTAAGAAGATTTTAACATTTACCTGATCTGCATTATAATTTCCACATTGGAAGTAAAAGCGTGTTAAGAACTCGAGATATTTTGGGGTGAACGAAATAAAGTGGATAAAGTTCGACGAGATACCTCGGGATTGCCGCTATAAGGTCATGGTTAAAGCATAGTTTCAGCAACGACCAAGTGATGGGAAAGGAGGTTTTGAGATGATCCATAAACTTGAATCGAGATCAGGTAATCACCAGAGAACAAGCTAAGGGACCCCCCCCCCACCCCTCTCGTTCTTATTTACGCGCTACATTGACGTCCCATTCGCAATTAAGCTATACGTTACATATGACTAAAAAAGTGATTTTTTCGGTGTTTTCTACACCTGAAGTTAGGATTACCTTCTCTAAAGCACACGGTAAAATGATTGTAAAATAGATATAATGTAATTTCCTGATTTCTATGCAAAGAATTAATTTAGGACTTAAAATGTCAGTAGATTACCATATAAGACTTAAAGGCCAGTCGTAGTCCAGGCTCTGTCCCTTATGGGATGTAAGCCATTTACCCAGGAGGGTTGGACCACGCTGATCCATATAAGACTGGAATGGTAAACTAATATATAATCAATATAGCACCGAAAATAATGTTAGGCAAGGTATTACCTAGTGAATTTGAGAAACTAGTGCCTGATAAAGTGCGGATTTTTCCCCTTAATTACTCCATCATATTTACACGACATTTATATTCTCTATAATGCACGGATCACTCAAGATTCAAGAAGAATGGTATGGTATGAAAATCAAATACATCTCAGGAAAAATTGTGGTACTATATGGGATAGTGTGTTCCGAATTGGGGTGCCTGGACCCCCGAGGGTCCATGGCCCAATTGTGCAATTATAAAATAAATCAATATTACGTTGAAAAATAAATAGCTAATATAAATAAATTGCTTAAAAAGGAAAGCTTTAATTAAACTTACGCGCAAAAGCGCAGCTACAGCGTTGGTAGACTGCAGCAATAATATTGTCATGATTTGACAAAAATTATTGTTATTGTGGCGACAGTTGTCGATAGGGATATATAGGGTTGATCCAGTTCTTTTGCAGTTTAGTAGATTGCATTGCTATCGCCTCACAATTCCTAGCACTATATAAAATATCCTTTACCGTTCGAAAACATTCTTGTTGACAAATATAACTGCTACTATTAATGGGAGTTCATGGCAGACACCAAGGTTTCATGACGGTCCAAGACTGAAGTTATTTTGGGAACCACTGAGATATAGAACATCAAAAACTAAAGCTTAATAGAATAATAAATATCAGGACATGAAAATTCCGGAATGGATTTCAGAAACATGCGCAAATCAATATTTTCTCTGAAATTCTTTTTCCTCTCACATTCTTATGTTTTGGAAATTTCTTTTTTTCAATTTGATATATTCCCGATACATGATTCAGCAATACACAACTGAATTCAAATTCTTTCCCCCCCCCCCATTCTTTTCAGATTCCTACATAACGTATTGTCCATGAGAGAAAAACAATTCTAATAATAACATGATACGAACCTAATACATATTTACAAACACAACATCTGCTATGTAGCGCAATTTAAAAAGCTAATACCACGGAGAACAACGTCGTCTCAAGAATAATACCCAACTGACCCCGACGTAAATGTCCCTTTTTTTTATTCCCGACCGTCCGCTTGCATTCCTGCGGACAAGTGAAAAAATATTTTTTACATGCTTTTCTTCATCAATGTGGAGAAAAGAAAGGCTGTAGAGAAGTCTTGGGAAAGAAATAAACCTGGTGTGAAGTATAAGCGAAAGCCAGGATATATATATATATATATATATATATATATATATATATATATATATATATATATAGGGGAAAAAAAGACAAGTTCGATGCTTCAGGTGAAATCCACAGATAGAAAAAAATAAATAAATACCCAAACAGAAAAAGGTGGAATCTGGAACTGCCATCAGGGCTGTGAGATCGCTTCAGGGGAGATCAATGACTGTGTCCTCCCACGTGTGACCTGATCTCTAATGGATACACAACACACATATCTAGCAATGTTATTGAGAGAGAGAGAGAGAGTTTCTTCTCTCTCTCTCTTTGCAGGTGAGAGTTTTCCATTGCTCGTCAGTACACAACTCAGCTTTGATCTTTTCTCACATTGATTGAAACATAACGAAAAAATAAAAATAAATACATAGAAAATGGAAAAGATGCTCCATTGACCGTTTCTATAAACAACGCTGTCGCAACCATTTTAGTCTGTGATAAAGATATCGACGACTCGGGAGTATCGCAATTAATAAGCAAGCATCCGTGTTTCTATAGCTCGTAACTTTTATGAAAGTTTCTCGTCTAATAGCGCTAGATAGTGCAGCTACATCTCCCCCCCCCCCATCATGCTTCTAGATTTTTATCTTTCCTCTTCGATGCGTTTCACTTTTTGAAACGTAACGGCGTATTCCCTTCGGATATACGAACGTTCTCTGTCTATTTAATATTGACATTATTGACATGGCAAACTATGTATGCCTGTTTGATTCTTCGCAAATTCTCCTATATAGTAATTACGTTCATTTTCAGGAAGCGGGCTTGTCAGGAGAAAATGCTATTTCGATCATGTTTCATTTTCTACCGATTCATCTATGATTTATCTGCGTACAAAATCTGTGTACAAAAATAATGTGCGCCTATTATTATCTGTGTACAAAACAACTAATTTAGCTTCGGCAAAAAAAAAAATAGATAGGAGCAATACCTACTTTGGGGATATACTTAGTCATTCAGAACGTTTTAAGCATTTTTGAATGGCGCATGATTTAAAGCTACTTTCTCTCTTTCAAACCAAGCACAATCCCGGTCTATCTCCATGGGCAATTTTCTTCCGAATACATTGTGCCGAAAGTGTGCATGCACGAATTAAAGTGCCGCCATCGATTTTTCAAAGTATGAGCGACCTATAACACGAAAAAGGAATGATAGATATGGGACATCACCAGTACTCGCCAAATATGTTTATTATTGCCGGGGAGATTGCCCATATAATGCTTATAAATAGCCTTGGTAAGAAATAGCAGGTATGAAGAAATTTAGAATATAGCTCAAAACACAGAAAAAAACACTGCACATGGCTGATACTTGAGTTGAATCTTTTGCCATATTCATTGTAACACAATTCATCAATTATGCAAATTATCTTCATCCTCAAAATTCTAGTGAAGATTATGAATTGAAGTAAGCTTTGTTGAAAAACTCAAAAAAAAAAAAAAAAAAAAAAAAAAGGAACATACCTAAATAAGGGTATCGGGAAGAGCAAATAGACTGAAAAATATGGAATGTGTCGTATTTCGGTCATATAAAGGAGCCAGAAATGCAATTATGTAACATCAAACATGCAATAAATCTTATTTTCAACTTTAAGCGTGAATATACAAAAAACGGCAAACTTTTCCTCAACTGACGAGCTGCAATTCAAAGAATTTTGTGGGAGAAACGCGATAGAAACGAACTAGAAAGCGACAAGAAATTTGTCGTCCTACCATAGGTAAAAAAAACTATTTCAACTGTTCTTATTAAACCATAAACGTCTCTGGGGAATCTCTAACGATTCAGTGCAGTGGTTCTCAAACTTTTGTAGAACGTGGCTCCGTTGTTCAATCCATGGTTCCCCAGCGGCTTCCCAGAATAGTACAGTAGATAATTTCTTATACAAAAGAACCACTTCAAAGGGTGTCACCTATAAATAGGCGCACAAATCAATATCTCCAGCTCGACGCGACGCCACTAGGAGCCACTTGGAGAAACACTGATTTAGTGCATGCCCGAAATTGCCGGGTGTGAATATGTGAGTCCCAAAGGTAGTACTTGACAACATTTTTGATTTTACGGACCCCATGTAGTGAAGGAAAATGCTTCGCTGAAACCCTTGGTGAGGATCGATTTCCAGCCTCCAATCCACACGGACCACATGTTTTAAAAAAACATTACGCTGAGGTATTTATGCTGTCCCAATTATTCATGTTTTGTGCTCGAGAAGTGCTGCCATCTCTCTCTGCCTCTCATATTGGAAGTGAAAATGTCAGTTGATGGAAATTTCATGTTTTTGTAAGTTTTAAACTTTTGATTCAAACAAATTTGCAATTATTTTTATTCATAGTTTAAAACATGAAGAAAGAATGTTGATGTCGTTGCTTATATGCAGGAGCTTATATACTTAAGTGGTAACAAACTCAGAGGGGATCAAGAAGAACAAAAATTGCCATAGAACATTTCATCGCAAACCACGTTTAGTCGGTGAAAATCGCAAAAATACTTATGAAGGGTGTGATGTCGAGTGGGGAAAAGAAAGCCAATAATAAGTAGAGAAAACATTAATTTGACAGCATGATTACAACACAGCCTGGTGGTGTACAAATAAAGTACAAGTGATAAGTACAAAAAAGTGAGTGAAATAAATAAGAAAAAAAAACATTTTCTTTACAGCGTGATTATAATTCAGCATGTGCACACCACAGTTCAATGTCAGAAAGTACACGAAAAGAAATGATTACAAGGGTTGTTGCCATCACAGGCTGTGTTGCAATCATGCTGACAAATAAATGTTTTCTTCCTACTTATTTTTGGTCTTTTTGTCCGACTGGAAGTCACACCCTTGCTAAGTATTTTTACGGTTTTCACCGACTAAACGTGGTTTGCGATCCCATGTTCTATGGCAATTTTTGTTCTTCTTGATGCCTAACATCACCCCTCTGAGTTTGTCGCCAAAACAAGGCGACACCCTGTATAGTACAAAAGTATACTTTAGAAGTAAATTGAAATAGAATTTAGTCAAAAAATGATAACTATGATTGATAATTATTAACGTAAAACCATGTATGGCCAAATGCAGCTTGGTGAAGGGGATGATTTCTCTCTTTATAATCACGAGTATAATTCTCAATTGTTCTCTTAGTTCTTGGAGATCCTGAGTAATTTGACATCTTGATGTTGCATTCTTTGAATAGGATTAAACACGAACTCTCTCTCTCAGAAATAATACTTAGGGAATGATCTTATCTTTATATAAAAAAAAATACACGTGCTACGAAATGATGGATTTATCTATCCTTACAATTATAACAATGGACGATTCGAAAGTAGGATTTATTTTATTATTACTGTATTTGGCATGAGGCCAAATCAAGGAAGAACTGCAAGTTTTTTCTCGTGACGTTGCCTTATTATTTTTGCAGACCATAATTTCCCGGTTTTGCTTTTTTTTCTGCAACCGCAACTAGTTGTTAAAGGTGAAATGACCACTTCCTCTACTGAAAAGGCCCCCGAGCCAGCACCGATAAAAGTTAGTCGTCATCATCATTGGATTTCTCAGAAATAATAGCAGATTTTTTTTTTTACTTCCCTTTAACGTACAAGATAAAAATAGAAAATAATGAAGATTAACGCTTAAGAAATATTCCTCTTAAAACTAGCTTATCGGGAAATTGTATTTTTGAAAACCTGCATATTATATCATATTTACCACAATCTTCTTCGTGTTCAGGATTGCACAGTGTAAAAACCATGGAGCTCCTTCCACAGACACACACACACGCACGCACTTCTTCTACCCATAAAACACTATTTGTCTAAATTAGTTTTCCAAACTTATTTCTCTTACGCCCCCCCCCCTCCTCATTTACGAAATACTTTGTTCTCGGCCTTCCTCAGCTCATAGTCCCTTAAATTACACCCATAGCTTTTACCATTCTCCCGATCAGCTCCAATACCTACGAGAAAGCGATATCATCCACATTTAGCGAGTGAGAACACTGCAAATACTCGTTAACCGTGCATGAGTGTGTGCACGTGTGAGGATGTGGTCCTGGCGTATTTTATGTTGTCAGAGCTTATTTCTTTTATACTGGTGCCATCATCTGTCTTTCAAGTTGCCATTTTGAAGTGAAAATGGCAACTTGCTGTTACAGGAATTACAAGTATTTGTGCTGATAAGAAATAATTCGCTATATGTCCCGTTGAATATAACTCGATGTATGTCGTGTTGCTGAGAGTACCGTTCCATACGACTGGAAGCTTGCTGATGTAGCTCCGATATTCAAAACGGTTAGTAGAGAAGCCATGCCCAATTATCGCCCAGTGAGTTCGACGAGCTCCCTCTCGAGAATTTTGGAAATTATTATCAAAAGGCAATTGGAGAAGAGGGATAGAAGAGAATAACTTATTGTCGGTTAATCAGCATGGATTCAGAAAAGGGAAGTCATGTGTAGCAAACCTCATTTGCTTCTATGATCACGTGACTAAGGCTTTGGGTACGTTTATCTTGATTTCCAGATGGCATTCGATCGGGTCCAACATGGCAAGCTTGAGTCGTTTACACGAGAATGGGATTGGGGGAAACTTGCTGAATTGTAGAATCGTGGTTAAGAGATAGGTCACAACGGGTTATGGGGAACGGTGAATTCTCTGATTGGACAGGTGTCATATAAGTGGAGTCTCTCAAGGAAGTCCATGAATTATTAATACGCTGTCAATCGACTGCTTTGACAAGGGGACACCAGTATCGATTGGTAAGATACAATTCTAGGTTATGTTGTCGCAGGGAGTTTTTCTGTAATAGGGGTGTGAACAAATGGAATTAGTTACCTCCGGGGTCGTGAATTCTAACACAATTGACACGTTTAAAAGAAATACAATAAACATATTGGGATAAATCGAGAAGCTGTCCATAGTCAGATAAGACAACCATAATTTTTTACGAACATTATATTTCAGTTTTTACGTAGTTATTGGTTTTTATTGCTCTTTTTGGGTTGCTGTATTTTTGATACAGTTTAGAGGTATATTCGACACCCCTATTTTTATGGGCGTCTTTTTTCAGTCACCCCGTTGGGAATTTTGTCTGTTGTGGCCTTTGTATTTGTATCTGTTAATATCTCAATCGAATATGCGAATTAATGCGAATATCGAATATGCTGTTAATATCTCAATTTCGAACCAGCGCGAACGCTGATGCTGATAGCCATGTCAATATAAACCCCATTATTATAGTATTAAATATCAAATATAAAAAGTACTCCAAGATTACTTTGATGTGGAATAAGATGTCCTCCCTCCCTACTTGTTAATACCAGATATGCAAGAAACTGGTGGTTATCCAGAGATGGTTGACTGAGGAACTAAAATTCTTATATTCCTTCAATGGGACTGGAACCACAGCCCTCTCACATGTGGGTTGTGCGAGTGCACTATCACTACGCTATAGAAGCAGCGGGAAATTTCTTCCTAGGAGCGTATACCTTGAACGCTACCGATGAACGGTAACGCAATGGCACCAGATGGTGATGTATAGAAAGTTGTCCTCTCCATTTGTTAATACAAGATATGCAGGAAATCTGTTTTCATGCAGAGATTATGACTATCAGATGACTATAGATGTACCCATCGCTCAGTACTGTTCAGCGTATACGCTCAAGGAAGAAATTTCTCATGGCTTCATTTGCTCATTTGTGTAGCGGTAGCGCACTCACCCGGACGCGAGAGGGTTGTGATCCAAGTCCTAATGGAGGCAAATGCTGATTTTTCTTTCTTAGTCTTCATTGCCGCATAACTACCAGTTTACTGTATATATTTATTTCTTCTTTGAAGACAAATGTATTAAAATGTATTTTTCTAAACTTAAATATCCTCTTTCGGTACGTTTAGTTGAATGTATCGCAGGAGAATATGGCAATTCTAAGAGTAATTTCCAACTCATAGGAATGTAAAAATGATAATTTCATTCCCCAGGAAAAGCGAAAAGTCACCTGAAAATAATGACTGAAAAAGAAATAAAATTCTAGATTGTTCCTATTACATTATATCATTACATCTTTTTCCTTTTTTGTTCCACTGATGAGCCCCCAAGAAAAAGTATTATAAAAAATGACGGGAGCTTTATTCGAATTTCCAGAACCTATTAGTGCTGCACTCACCATAAATCTGTAGGAAACGTCAGAACCAACGCCTGTTAAAAACAGCTTCTTTTCCTTTGGGGGTTTAGCCTCTTGTTTCTAGAGGAAGAGGGAGCACCTCCCCCTTTTTCCACCGTCTCCTTCAATTATCTAATTGACACGAAGTGCAATTACTCGATTAGCGACATCAGAGCAATGAATTATGACATGGACTTCCTCAGAAACGCCTTGATGACATTTCTCATCTCCCTCATATTACTTTTATTCTCCTACTTCTTCTCCTCCTAACGCAATTTTATTCTACGTTTTGTACGTGTGTCCGTTGAGTTTTATTAGTGAACTCAAGAGTGAAACCTCACCGAAAGATTCCGCATTTGGAGAAAATAACCACGACAGGACACAGAAAAAAAGGAGGTAGAAACGCATAAAGCCGGCGAGCCATTGAATTTTTGATCACGTTTTACTGCTCTTTTCCTCCTAGAAACCTGGCTAAAAAACCTTAGTTGGCGGTAAAAGAAAATAGCAAAAATAAATGGAAAGGAGTACCATAAACACACAGGGCGAGATTTAAAATTTTATGTCACGATTCTCGATAGCAGCGGACGATTCCACGGGAACAGAATCTGATGATGATGATTCTTACAAGGCTGTAAATGATACACACGGTAGCAAACAAGTCTCATATACAGAAATTTTCCGTTTCCGCAACACTTGATTCCAAGGCGTTTCCTGTTTTTTGGCTGCTCTTCGTTTAGAGAATACCAAATCGTATATATAACAGCTCTCTCTCTAACACATTTATTGGTATCGAGATGTAAGTACATCTTTATTGTAGGGAATGTTGTACAGTATTCTGTGGAATAGCTGAAAACTATCGTTATTTTCTTTGAGAATTTCCTGTTTGTTTCATCGTGGAGTGAATAAAAAAAACAAAAAAATCCCAAAGTCACGAATAAAAACGATAGCTCTGGGATTTTTTTCTTTCGTATTGATTAATATCGTTGTTCTTAGCGTTTGTTTCGAGTGCATTTTGTCGCCGTAGAAAAGATAGAAATGGAAAATTATTATCGATTTTGAAGCATCTGTGTCTGGTATGAATTTAGCATCTGTGTCTGGTATGAATTTATTAAAAGAGACTTATTTAAAGAGATTATTGAAGAAAAACATTTAAATCTATGAACAACTGAATTAAATTAATAAACCACAATAAACATAACATGCATGCGGATGTTTAAATTTCATCACAGATGCCCCTCCCCAAAGTTTGAGATAGTCAAGAAAGGCTGAAGACTGGAGGGGGGGGGGCATATATACATATATATATATGTATACAGTGAAACCTTTCCGACGGACACTCCCCGTTAACGGACACCTCCCGTTAGCGGACACTTTTCTGATCCCCGGTCCCGTGTAATAGGGCTTTAATGTATTTTACTCCTCGTTAGTAGACACTCTCGATAGCGGACAGTAAAATCGGGAAAACTCTTTTTTCAAAACTCTAATTTATTAATTTTGTTTTACTAATCGTGAATTTATCATATTCAACGGTGATTATGTATAATCGAAATCTTGTATTGGAAAATATGATAATCCGGCAATCAATTACTTGAATAACGGAACGTTGGTCCATGATGGTAATTCCGAATGGTAATGTTAGTTTTGTTTGCACATGTTGATACGTGTGAAAAAAGCCAACATTACAAGATTGATAATGTTGTTATATAAATATAAATACAAATACAACGCATCAACAGGAAAAATGCCCAACGAGGCGGCTGAGCTTATGCAAATTATTTTTATCTTCTTCACACCTATTTTAATTTAATTCAATTTCTATTCCAAAATACAAATGTACGGGTAAAAATATTTAATTGGTTTACTGAAGAGAAGAAAGGTTATAAATTCTTCAATGCACTTATCATACTTTCCATTTTTATTTAGGAACTATGCATAATTGCAGGTGAAAGTGATGAATGCAGTTAAATTTCAAATCACTTTCTTTATTTAGATAACTGGTGATTATGCATAACCACCACCAAACCAGAACATGGCTCCCACTCTGTCCCAAGATAGGGATATAAATGCATAACCACCGCACAGGTGTTAACTTTTACGCACTCATACACACAGTACCATGTGCATTTTAACATAAACGTTTATTGCGATAGCTAATTGCGACCGGAGCAAGACGTCGTGTAAATGTGAAAGTCGCATAAACGAGGTTATGCTGTACATCGTATCTCCCCATTAGCTGAAAAATGTTTTGGTCCTGTGGGTGTCCGTTATCGAGAGTTTCTACTGCGTGTGTATATACAGGGTGCATAGCAAACGCAAACAGGAGGTATGGCATTTTACTCACGAGCCGTTGGTCCTAGAGGAATAGTTCCAATTAGAAAAAAAGTTTTCAAATAACATGTTCCAATAACGAACCCAAATACGGCCTTTGTGTTGCATAAGGTTGTATGGTTGGAAAATAAAAAAAAAACTTTTTATGCATTTTCCGTGTGTTCCAAAACCCAGATAGAAAGCTGTCTCTCTTGTTGCCAAAAAATCGATGTTTCTAAGTGCAATTCACTGAGATATTCGAATTCGAACAACGGAGAAAAGTTGGGAAAAAACAGCACTAAATGCGGAGAACCCGTTTTATCCGCATTCAGCACTGTTTTTTTCCCGAATATCCGCGTCTTTTGAATTACCGCTGTGAATATTGCACTTAAAAAATGGGTTTTTTATTTTTGACATCAGGAGAGACAGAGCGACAGCTTTCTAATTGATATTATTTATATTATAATTGCTTTGATATTTATAAAACCTCTTTCAATACCAGGCCCGTCATTTGGGGAGGGAGGGGCCGGGGGCCCCTGGGTACCCCCGTGGCTTTTGAAAATACACTAAAAACGGTATATATATATATATATATATATATATATATATATATATATATATATATATATACATAATTAATAAATAGTTACCAATTAATTCGTAAATATTTTAACAATTCATAAATATTGAAGGGATTGGTATCTAGGAATGCGGATTGAATAGAAAACACGTTGCAAATGTTCGTCGAGAGAGGACGCTGCACACCTGTCCAACAGAAGTGATTGTATCTGAACCTTTCTTCAATCTATTCCGTGTCGAAAACGATCTTAAAGCTTCAGCTGGAAATTAGTTGCTGAGGTAGAACAACTTCTACAACAGTGCTGCATCTCCCAGTGAGAACATCACAGTTAAAACTTTACGTAAGTGCCAGTAACCGGAAAATTCAGAATAAACTGTATTTTATATAACTCTGATTTGCATATTTCCAGTGATTTTCTTTTGTGGAGCGTCCACCATCGACAAAAAACTTGAACTATTGTCTTTTTTATGTACCACAAAAAACTCCTTCGTGATAATAACTCTTTTTCGCAAACCACAATATAACAATACCTTCAATTATTATGAATTTCCAAACTATTTACAACTTTATGGGGCACCCTGTATGTAAATTATAAATACTAGCTTCTTGTTAAGTTTAAAATAAAGTGATATTATAAGAGTAATGAGAATAAAATCCAAAGCGAAGAAATAAAATCGTAAAATTACGAATAAAATCGTAAAAATATTACGAATAAAATCGTAAAAAATTACGAATAAAATCGTAAAATTACGAATAAAATCGATAGAGCTGGCATTTTTTTTCGTATTGTATTATCATTTGTCTTTTTGTTTGTTTCGAGTGTATTCTGCTGCGGACAAATCCATGGAAAGATCGTTATTGTTTTGAAGCATCTGTGTTTGTTACGAGTGCCAAAATATTGAAGGAGAAAATATTTTAATATCGAAACCTATCGTTGCATAGAGGACATAGGTATTAAAAAAAATTAACTTTCATTATGTAAATAAAATCTAGACAGAAAGTTTATAATATGTTTACTAGAATTTACGCCAGTTATGACAATATTCAGAATTGAGGGTCGAATCATGCGAAGTTTTCAAATTTTTGCTGGAGTCAGTTTCAGAAATTTTAACAAATGGTTGTGGTAAAAAAATTACATTTTTTTTTTTGTAAATACAATTTGGAATTTAGTGAAATGATGAAGAAAATACAGTCTAGCCTAACGCGAAATATGAAAAAGAAAATTTTCCAAAGTCTCTCTCTTCTTCCCATATTGTTTTTAAAAATAATATCGGCTGTTGAGTTCTCCCTATTTTTAGTATTTCATGTTTTATAACATCAAAAACCAACAAAAACAGTTTTATTAAAATTTTCTGAAGGAAATAAATATCCAATTATGTATAAGCATAATTTTTTATCAAAATAAGCTACTATTGCTGCATGCACTCAAGTAAGCATTCCTGTGTGAAATTTCTAACGAATTGGTACATGCAGAAACGTGTTGTGTGTGTGTGTGTGTGTGTATGTACAGTCGAACTTGGTTAGTTCGAAGCTGAAAGGGGACGGCAAAATATTCCGAATCATCCAAACTTCAAATTATCCATTGCATCAATATAGGGAAACTATATACTTTCCTTCAAAAAAACAATAATTCTCAATGAGTATAAAAGTGTATTGAATGCTGTCATTCACGAATCCCCTGAACGTAAACCATCACGAACACTATTTCATTTGTAACTATGCGATTCAATTGTCTTTCTTTAGGATTTTCTCTTAAATATCTTGAATTTGTTTTTTTTATGATGAATTTTCATCAATTATTGAATTCATACATTTTTTCCAGTAATTATGGATTTCCATCACTTCTTGAAATTATTTCCCCTTATTAATTCTTAAGTTATTCATTTAATCAAGGTTTTTTTTTTCAGCATTTCTGTAATATTATATGCTCGTTGGCAGGAAATCTTCGAGGGCCACGTGTGGCCCGCGGGTTATGCGTCGAGGACTCCTGTTTCGAATATAATGACTTCTGAAACATTATTTCATCACACTGAACTATTCTAATAGCCTTCTGATCATGGACCTCTGAAACACTATTTCATTGCAACGCGCTATTCTAATGACCAGATCGATTATTACATGTTGATTAAAAATTATTACCTCACCGACCGAAAAAAAATATTATAAATCTGAAAGCAAATTTTAAAAAATCGATTCCGAAGTAATGTACCACTACCCAGTTTCAGAGCTTAACAGAACTTTTCAGAAAATAACTGATTTATTTCATGGATTTTATTTGTCAATTGAAGTATACGATTTCATTTCTGATAAATATGAGTAATCCCTAGAATATCTCCGAGTCATATATTTATGATGATGAGAAGGATATAACGGATCTCCTGCATTTGTTCATGTGAGAGCAGGTACGAGTTATCATCACAAATCGGGCAGCTTCATCGTTCTCGAAGGCCCCACCCTAGCAACGACGAGTCTCAACCCGGTACGTACAGCAAGGAAAGGTAGGAGAGCAGGGAAACCATCCTCACCTCGAAATATTGCCATAGTTGAATACTTCAAAAAAGACCCTCACATACATACACATAAATTATGACCGCGATTATAGAGAGATAGAAAGCGGGGGAAAACCTTTCCTAGGAAAAGGCAATGTAGGGAAACCCTTTTCTCACTCCTCCTCCTCCTAGTCATGAAGCTAATTTTGTGGGTAGCCCTAGACAGATATAAGATGCATTACTTCATTAATATTAATAAATTAAAGGACATGTCTAATTATACTTCTGCAGCCGTAGACGGTTTCGGCTGCGTTGGGATCCGTTGAAAAGGGTGGACAGGGGCTACTTTTAATATGACATCGGGAGAAAATTATTTGATCGATGCCAAGAACTCTCGTGGACGTACATGAGAGAGTGAAAGGGTGAGCTACAGCCGACATTTTGCCTCATTCTCCCCCCCCCCACACTTCCACCTGAATAACGGTGAGCGATTTTCGTGGGAGCTTCTACCCCAAATTATTTCGCGGATAATTAACTGGCTTATTTCCGTTGTGCGTAGGTAGGTACGTTTGCTGTGATAGTATTTGTCTGAAGCCGTAAATATAGATTCGATCAGTCCCGTAATTAGAATCACTCGATTCCCAGGGCTATTTACAATTACAAAGACTATTACAATTTTCGTAAAACAGAAAGCACCGATGAATAAATAGATTTATTCATTACTGTCTCGAATAATCATACGAATTGGCTTTGAACAATCAACTCTCTCTTTAATAAAGTTTCGAAGGTATAATCTTTCGCGGATATGACAACTGTAAATTACTCTAATGGGAATCTCTCTAACTCTAGCATTTCTGTTTAATGGAAGAAGTCTTTTACCTGCGATTCTAAACCCGAAAAACCCAGAAACTAAGACGTCATTCTATTGTTTGTATGATAGTTGATCAAAGTTGATCAAATGTAGAGAATGTAGACAAAAAATGCGGTATCCCATAAATTCTTAAATAGCTTAAAAATTCATAGAAAATGAAGGAATTGGTATAATCCAATGCGGTTTACGGAAAAGTTATTCTGACGATGATTATTTTTTTTGTCAAAGGAAAAATATAGTTCGAAAATTCGTCGATAGAGAGTACTGCGTGAAAGCAAATCCCTTAATTTTTGAACCCTTCAATCCCTTCTGTATATGAAAATTTCTCAAATTTTCAGCCGGCTACTCATGGCTGAGGTAAAGCCACTTCGGCAATAGTACTTTATCCACCAGCATCAACATCACAATAAAAATGTTATGTAACCGCCATTAACAGGAAAATTCGAAAATTACCTGTAAATCGCCTACTCCGCATGATTCTGATTTGAAGTATTTAAAGTGATTTGCTTTTGCGCCACGCTTCCTATCGACAAAAACTGAATTTATTTTTTTTTCCAAGAATTTTTTTTTTTTCAAAATATTTTACAAGAATAAGATCTATAGATCGCGTATGGGAGGGGGGGGGGGGTCTCTACTACTACTAAACCGCACATGCAACTCATTCATATGTTCCTGCGGAACTAAAGTTCCTTATGGGAGACTATAAAAATTGACATTTTTCCCACAAAATGGTGACACACACCCCACCCTTTCCATTTTTTTATGATTTCATTAATTAATGAACGAAATTTTCCCATGTGGAGTGTACCTTTTTGAAAATAAGCTTCCCAACTGATGACCGAGTTTCGTATACGCGTGGAGCAATTATTCTTCACACAGCAGACCTGAAGCGGAATAATGTTATCCGATTCCATGAAATTTGTTTGTCCTTTCGTTGAACCCCCTCATACACATTGAGTGAGAAATATCGAAAGTGGCACAAAAGGATGTCAATGGTGGTTCTCACCCTCGAGATCTAGGCTCTGTATGTCAGAGTATGAGCAGCAAATGGCGTGTTGAGCGATCATGTTTGTCACTGAATGGTAGTAATATATTTTGTGTGCCTCTAACTTCGCATTTAGTCGAGACTCTTGAAGCAGACAAGACATGCTATGCTGATGTTCTTTCTGGAATTTATCTGGCATTTAATAATCCCTTAAATTTATCAATAATGTATGTATAGTAGACTGTGACTAACCCGGCACAAGTTAGACCAGGGTATGCCGGATTATTGGAAGTTAGTTGAGAAAGCCCATTTAAATAATATAATCTGCGCATGCACATTCAATCACATGTTTTTGTCTAAGAAAAAGCGCCAGATTCAGTCCCGTCATTCGGCCCGAGGCGTTAAAAATGAAATAGAAATGGGCAAACAACGTGAAATACACACACAAACACATGCTGATTATCGCATACCCCCTCCGCAAAAAGTTGAAATGACGGGCCTGCCGGATGATCAAGAGTCTACTAATAAAAGTGTTAGTAGAATAAAAGTTGATTTATCCCCAACAGTTACCACATTGGAAGCCTGTATTGCTGCACATGGGAATCAACCTCTGATTCACGACTCGATTGCAATTACAGCCGATGCTTGGTTTTATGAACTGAAACGGATTTGAACAATTATTCAAAGAAGTAAAATTGGTCGGATAAAAATCAGAAGTCCACAAATGAGAAACTATTTTCGAAAAATGCCACATTGTTTGAATCCTCAAGACTAGTTCACAAGAACGTGTCGGTTCGTGAAATCGAGCGTTGGTCAAATAAACGATGTTATGTCCAAGCAATCACGATTGATCAATATTGGTTTTACATGAAGTTTGTGCTGCATCACTGGAATTGACCAAGAAAATTTTACCAACCCTCTCACCGGAATTGACGAGATATCTCGCCTTTTTAAAAGTGTTATATTTCACCAATAACAAACCCAAATCTTTTATAAAGCTGATTTTTCAATGAAACAAATTTCCTATCCCCATTTACTTTGCTCCAGCTGACATTTCAGGAAGAGTATATTCTGCTCTGCCAGAGAGAGGAAGGGTTAATGTGTGTGTGTTTTGTTAGTGCTTTAAAATCATAGATGGTCTCTGAAAAATGGTTGAGTATACTTTCCCCCCTTTTCTTGGTAAGTCTAAGTTCTTTGTCGACTGTCGGTAATGGACAAACACTTCTCATAAGATTTACAGCTGTCATTTTCAATGTCTATGTTCCTTTTATTTTTCATTTCCCTTATTCCTAAAAAAAATACTTTTACGTCGTGTCCGGGATGATCCAGCTTTTTGGAAAAAAATGTTTGCGTAATAAATTCCAGCTTGTCCCGCCGAATTGAACTGGTGTTGAAAGAGTATTAAAGAAAATACACAAGCTATCTATCTACATGGGGGTTTTCGCGAGGCCGGTTTGATAGCTGAAGAAGCACAGACGAAAAGATTGGCGGATTAGAGTAAAGATAGAATGCCAAGCGTCTAGATTTATAGGGTAACTGGCTTTGTTGGTGGAGATTCCCGGCAGAGCTTATTACTCTTCACGCCGATAACTCATCGTTATTTCCAGCAGCGCCCAATGTCATTCCATGACACTTCATTGCCTCTTCCTCCACCATTCATGGATGGATCCGTGGCTGGTTTCCCACCAACATCCTCCTTCATCTTCCTACTTGTGATACACTTTGGGCAAAAAGGAAAGAAAGACCTCATATATTTTCCCCCCGTCTTGGAAATGGAAGTTTGAATTTCGAAGATGAATTGAAATGCCTTGAAATTGTATAAAATACGCCTAAACTATGGCTCTTCATTTCAAAAATCACTATTTCGTGTGCGATTTGTCTGGTCTTAGTGCGTACTCAGCACGTGAACGATATTTCGATTTTTTTCAAGAAAGTTCTTTCTTATGAACGTTAAGGTTTATGGAAAGGGTGACGAAACCGATTTAGCTAATGTACCTTCCATCATGGAGCTCAGTTGTCGGTGTTAACTGCTTGTCCCCAATAATAAATTTATACACTGAATGGCCACTTTATTTTGACCACCTCGTTAGAATTTCGCTTCCATATCCCATATTGTACGGCAAACAGTGCGTTCAGAGATCCTTTGAAACGACCCTTCATTAATATGTGCTGCAATTGTTGTAACAGTACAGCAGTTTACCGTTTTTCTCTTACAACTTAGGAGACCCTCCGTTCCACCCTAACATTCACCTGTAGGTGACGACTAAAAGTTACACGTTGGATCCAGTTTTTTGTCCGAAATTTCAGGCCATGGGCACTTTAACTGCAGCTTGTCTTGTGCATTAACAAATGTGTCAGTTTCGCTGATGGCCGCGACACGGCTCCTACAATCCCCTCACGTTCAAAGTCCGTCAAATCACCCCCCCCCTCCACCGTGTATTTGTTGCTTCCGAAGCCCGAGGTGCGATAAATTCGAGAAATGAGAGTTCTGTCCAAAGTCCGATTTGCAGAAGTGGTTCGGGCTTTGGCCGGTCAATTCACTGGAGTAGCTGGAGATGCCTGGCCAATGTTCGATGTTAAACGGTCTCAGGTGGGCCCCAAATCCATTTTCTCATCGCTAACGTGTGATGCATGGTTATACAGTATCTGTATTGGATTATCCCCAAGTGACATGAGAGAAAAAAGGAAAAAATTGAGAGAGAGAAAACAATTTATATAGTAATATAACTTTTTTTTGTGAAATTTTGAAGAGGAAAAACGGATAACTGCATCGTGACTACTAAACTACACATGCATCTCGTCCACATTCCTGTGTGGAATCTCTAACGAATTGGTACATGCTGGAATGTGCGTGTACGTGTTGTGAACCTAACGTGAAGTTTGTTACTGTGTGATGCTAGTTGTGTGTAGTGCTGTCATCTGATCAATAGTACTGTAGACTAACTACTGCATCATGACTGTAATATGTTGAGTTACCATCATCGAGCTTATATTACTTGAACGAGCATGACGTCAGCAGTCTCGGAGTGTCCGAAACATCATTTATCGGAAGATCACGTGACGTATTTAATGTCATCGCAATCCCCGTTATTTTCTCATGTCATCCATAGGAGTTCAAAGGGAAATGAGGAGAGAAAGGACTATTTATTTTTATAAGATTTTTCGCAACCATTTTTCTGGAATTCATGTAATAAAAAATTCCGGAAAATTAATGAATGAATTTCTGAAATTGATAAAAGGAATTCTAGGATTAGTGAAAGCAATAATTCCAAAATCAATTAAAGACAATAACATTGAATGCGAGATAATTCCATAACTAATAATATAAGTATAAATCCAGAATTAATGAAAGTAATTATTTCAGAAATAATGAAAGTAATTATTTCAGAAATAATGAAAGTAATTATTTCAGAAATAATGAAAGTAATTATTTCAGAAATAATGAAAGTAATTATTCCAGAGATAACAAAATTAATTATTCCAGAGATAATGGAAGTAATTATTCCAGAGATAATGAAAGTAATTATTCCAGGGATAATGAAAGTAATTATTCCAAAATTAATGAAAGGAATTATTCCAAAATTAATGAAAGGAATTATTCCAAAATTAATGAAAGGAATTATTCCAAAATTAATGAAAGGAATTATTCCAAAATTAATGAAAGGAGTTATTCCAAAATTAATGAAAATTATTTCAGAACTAATTGAAGAAATAAATCGGGAACAAATGAAACAGGTGATTCCAGAATTCTTGACAGAAATAATTAAATCGTTTTTAATCTTTAGAAGTAGCAGTCTTACAATTACAGTCTTCAAAGATTCAACTGTACATTTCAATGAGAAAATGACATGAACTGTGTATTAAGGGATTTGAAAACGCAAATTTTCCTAAAAACACAGTTATAAATTTTTAAATAGTAGCCTACTATAAAAATTTCTGCGACTAACCACGTTCGACAGTTTTTTCTACCTGCACTTAAAATTATTTTTTAAATATTTCAATGCAAACTACATTGTGTGCATGATAATGTTTTCCATTGAAATGCTCTTTTCTCGAAAGTGTTTTTTGTCAGGTAAGGAAGTTTTTTTTTTCAAGCACCACTGTTTCAAATGTCTTGAAACTTCGTGCGTCTCTCAGCACCGAGGTGTTACATGTTTTAACGAGATTTCTTATTAAAAGGATTTTTAAAAAAATTTGGTGCAAAATATGGCTAAATTTTCGTAATTTTTCAAAAAGGTTGCATGTTGTTGAAGTTAAAATTCGAAAAAAAGAAAAACAAATAACCTGCAATTAAAACTCTAAAAGCGCTTGTTAATGTTAAATTGTATAAAATATATCCACAAAATTTGAGATAAAGAAAATTAAAGGACAAAAAAGAATAGAACATTTTTAAATGTTCCTTTTAAAGGCAGGGGATTTTTCGCATAGGAAGCCAAGATCGTGCACCACTACCCCTTATACACGTCACGTGATATTCTTGGATTTGATGTTACTGCCGTCGTGGCGGCACTATGCTCCCTCCAGTAATACAAGCTCGATGGTTGCCGTACCATGAACACCAAATTAGGATATGACGAGTGAGACGCTAGATATATTATTAAAAATATATTTCCTATACGCAATGAAATTAACAGTTTGAATCAAAAACTATTTTCATATTTCAATTAATACAATTGCATTTCAAGATAAAATTCCAATGTTTGAATTTATTTAAAGATCTTTTTTTTTCGTATCTTGATCAATAGGGAATTAATTGATAATGAATCAATCTTATTCTCGATTATTCTACTATATATACAATAACTAATTTTCAATATCTTCTCAATTATGAAAATAGTTTGAAAAAAGTCATAATTTTTTTTTTAAAGTATGCATTACATACATTTAAAAGTATACAGTTTTTACTATATCTGTTGCCGTGCATGAAACTGTGCATAATATTAATTAATAGAGATTATATCTGAAAGGACACAATGTCACAAACGGTGACGAGGATATTGTAGTAGTAAATAAAAATAATTCTCAAATTTTATGATATACCTTGTAAATACTTTACCAACATTACTAGTCAAGCATTTGATAATTAGCCAAGTAATAAAACTTTTTGTTCCAATATATGGCTATTTTTAAATGTATATAACAAAATTTCAATAAAATCACATTTTAAATCCACAAAAGTAATTTCATAAGGTGACCTAATTATCAAGAAAAGATAAATATAAATATTAGCCAATTTTTCTACACGTGAAAAACGTACCACAGAGGGGCTTATTTCATTATTTCATGGAAGCAATTCATTGCCGATCTAAAGTTACGAAGTCTTCGCTACGTTGCTTAAAAAAACTTGTCTTCTAATTCTTAGGATTCGCAGATTTAAATAATGATGGCTATAGTGTGTTAAGGACATAATATAAAGTTATCTTTATATTGTTTCCTTAATTAATTATGTTATTTTTATTTACAAAGACATTTCCAGTACACAATACTTATTCTTAATCGCTGTGTACAGTAATAAATAGTTCGAATAATACTTATTTACATAAAATTCGTATAATCATCATTTCATTCGTTATTACGAATGACATTATTTCAGAAATAACAATGAGATATTTGATTTATTTCGAGAAAACCCCAAAACCGAAAAAAACAGGGATATTTGTAATTTCACCGCGTATTATTTGTAGCAATTCGCGTGATTCGTTTCATGACTTTTAAGAAAGAAATTATAGGACAAAAAAATAGTTGATCAAAACACTTCTTTTAGCCCCATGTAATTTTTATTGGTCATGAAACAGTAAGAAAAAAAATCAACTCCCATTTGTCTGAAGTCAAACGCATAAAAAACGAGAAGAAAAAAAAACACAATCACGCAAACATCCTCTCGGCTTTTCTTTCAGAACATTCAAACGAGAGAAAAAAAAAAGATTTAATGATTTTTAAAGAAAGCGAGGCTAATTTGCTCCATTATTTTGTTTTCGCTGTACATATGAAAGTAACTATAAATACATGTACGCGAATTTTGTGAATCATTCAGAGATCATTTTCTAGTGCAGACAACTTGCCCTCGTAAGAATTTTTCTCGTTTGCCACTTCATTAACAAGCTCTCTAAGTACTTCTCGTTTCGTCTGACTGACTTACTGAATGACTAACCAGACAGAATTGAATTTGTTTTAAGGCTGTCATTTGAGGAGGCACGAAACCGGAAACAGCACCCTTTTAAGACTCGAATACACACAAACTTTCAGCAATGCGGCATACACTTATCATGTGCCGAAATGCCATAAAGAAGCAACCCTTTAACAACTAGAATTTACGTATGTATTCTAATAATTCCGCTATAAGAGCCTCAGCTAGTTATAACTTTGCTATGCTAATCATAGCACGGAATGGATCGAGTCGAAGAATTATAAACTCGTTTTCAGACGTTCTTTAATGCTATCTCAGCAAACGCAGGCTCTGCAGTTTTGAGTTAATAAGGTCACATTCGAGAACTTATTTATATATTAATTGTTCTGTTCACTTCGTTAATGTTTAGGCGCCCCGCAGATACTCCGTAGGTGTGCGCCGATAGCTTAACGTCATTCCAGTTGCCTAGATCGGGATACAAGGCACCGTAGAATACGTTATCCAAGTTTTCGCCCAACTGTAGAAGTTAATTAAAAATCGATCGATTTTCGACTTTAATAGTTCGGATAAGTAAATAAAAATTGATATAGCTTTGAATATTTTGGATTTTCTATGACATAAAAATGAATAACCATTATAAACTTACTTTTAGATTTTAAATACTTAAAATGTATTTGAATACTTTAGTTAGTACTCAATCGTACGATTGTTCCCGCTTTTATTTGAAGAACATCAAAGGAAATACATTTACAATGTTAGTTAAGAGCGCTTCGTTTTCCGGTTGATACGAAAAATATTTCGTTAAAATACTTCACTTCGCTAGCAAATATCCGGCTAGCGAACACGATACGTACAAGAAAAGCTTTGATGCTTTGAACAAGTCAATTGTATTATACGGTACCATTCTATATTTTTTTAGGAGTATTAATGTTGTGATAGCACCACACTAATTGAAATCACTTTTTCATTATTTTAGACGAGAAAGTTGATTTCAAGTTTTATGTAACGAGTAGTTTTCAGGAATGGAAAAAAAATCGCAAATCAGAATACCATTGCACATCTCCAATATTAAGAGTTCATCACTATATGTGACGAACCCTGAATGTGGATATTGAAAATGGGAGGAATTTTAAAACAAATATCAAGTTGTGAAATATGTATCATATTCTTGATGTAAACATTGAGGCCAAAAAAAATCTCCCTTCATGCTAACAAATCCTGAATGTATGAAATGTAATTCAATCAGTTGATGTTGGACTACCTCAATGTTCATAGTCAAAATGGCAACTCTGTGTGTGTGTGCGTGTGTGTTTTGAAACTTTGCTTAAAGTAGGTATCAAATCACTGTAAGCAACGCAACCCTCAAAAATTATGTTTTTCTAAAAAGTATGCATCGCAAAGGATGGAACAAAAAATACGGTATGCACAGTTTTACACGTTGGTGTTTTTTTTTAACCTGAACTCTATACGTTTCATGAAATATTTTTATAGCAATGTATAAGCACAGTTCACTGTTCTTAGAGCAAAAGAAATACAGTGTCAACAATTTCAAGAGTTCAATTAATATGTTTGAATCAAACTCAATGGATTCGCTATCCCTGAAACGCGAGCTGAATAGTTTTAATAGGTTATGTTTTAAAAAAACTGTATATGAAATTATGATCAGTAACAAAAACAGTATATCAATGGAATCGAATCATGTAAGATAAGTTCAAATAATAATACGGATATGGAAAACTTAAAGAACACTCTCATACACTTTTCGATTAAAATTACATTAATTTATGTCCAATGATAATATAAAATGTTGACGATTCCAATATAAAATCATATTTAAAATTGTAATATTTATTCGTAGAAAAAGCAAATGGTTTGTTGAAAAATATTTTTTTTCTTATTTCAAAAGGAGACATTTCAGCTCAAAATCTTCTGAAAAACTCTCTTTTCCAAGTTTCTCCTCGGAATTTAAAGGATGAGACGCCGTTAATCACTCCATCAGACAGTATAAAGTCTTAAACGTTATTTTTTTTTTTCTATAATATATGTACCCACTTTCTACTATTTGCTTAACGTGTCTTTGTTCCGCTTTTCAGAACGTTTCCTTTAGGAAACTCCAGGCAAATCACATAAGCATTACCGATAGATAGCCGAGAAAGTAATCGCTCGCAAAGTGATTGAAATCGCGCATTACAAATGATTCCACAACTAAAAGGGTAAAAAAAGATCGAAGAGGTATCAAGCAAACAAAATAAATAAATAAAAGAGGGAAAAAGAGGAGAAATCCAGAATTATTACGTTGTTTGTGTAAAAGACAAATTTCCATGTCTTTCATGCGAAAAGCGGCGCATTTCCTTTCTCCACCCTTAAACTCTTTGCTTCATTTCCCTGAAAGAGAAAGAATTTAGCCTTCCATTGCATTGAACCTAACTCTTTTCTGTGGAAAGAGAAAAGAGAGAGGGAGTTGATGTAACTCCCCCTTTCCCTTGTGCCCGATATCGAAGAGGTTTCTTACGAAACAATTTGCCTTGGAAATAGCACTTAGTTTCTAAAAAACACGCACAAAAAAAAGTTGTTGCTTTTTTCTTGAATATACTTATTCTTGCTTGACGCTCAAGCATTTTATTCCGTCTTGTTTCTACTCCCACGTGGTCGCACTGCTCTAATGCACCATGATCATTCACTTTCCTCGACAAGGAAATGATTAAATTCAAAATATTCAATAAAAAAATAAATGAAATATATAAAAAAAACCCGAAGGAAAAATTTCCGTTAAAAGAATAGTTTTCCACTTTAATTGAAAGAAAAATCGGAAAAAATATAAAATGGGTAATCAATACAGTACATACAGTATTTATACATTCACAATAGATTGAAATATATCCGGCGTTAATCTATAATTTAAAATAAATAAACTCATTGATGTATCGGTGTAAAAAAATATCATAACAGCGTCTAACTTGTATAAGCAGTGGTAGTTTGAGTTACGAGCGTTTTGACTCGTTAGTAATGCAAGTTACGAGCGAAAAACTCGGGGTAATAATGGAAGCAAAATATATATATGAGCTGAAAATGCAAACGATAAAAATACATTAGCTCAAAATGTGAGCAATATGTTAGGAGTAAAATATGCTAGCTCGAAATATGTTACGACACGAAGGTTTTCAACAGCTGGTTGATGCGAAGATGAATTTAGGAAAGAGAGAAAATTCAACTGCCCTTGTGGAGAATTGAAACCCCGTCCTTCACTCGCCGGGTGAGCGCCCTAGACCACTATAAAGGGGCAACGAATCTCAATCTTTCCTTGTGTGCACTGAACGGGACCGTAATATGTTAAGAGCAAAATATATTGGCTAAAATTTCGAGCAAAACATATTCACTGCAAATACCTCAACTAGCGAGAAAATATCGACTTACGATCTTTAAACGTATGGAAAGCTCATGAATTATAGTTTATCGGAAAAATCGAAGCTGGCAATGTTTGCATACACACTACTTCAGGACCTGCGAACACACTACTTTTTTATTTATTGCAAGCAAAACTATCCTAGTTCCTACTATCCTAGTATACATATAGATCGTATAGTGTAATACGGTATATTCTAACGTTTTCTACCCGTACCCAGTAATGCATTTTTATGCAAGTTCTAATATTGTGTGAGGGTACGGAACAAACTAAAAAGATCCCCATCATTTTGAATTTTTTTTTCGAAGATATACCGTATTTTCCCGCATTATCCTGATATGCCGAGAAACAGCTAGGTAGACCAGTCGGCTTTTGACATATCAGAAAAAACGAGTAACATATTTTTAAAAATTCTTTAACTTTATTCTGAAAAGCTATTGAATTGGGTGAATGCATTCTGCGATCTTTATCGAACCTCACTTTTCCCGGCATGCCAGGAACGAACCAGACCCCAACATTCAAAAAGACGATACCCCTCGAATATTGCTGCATGCCGGTTAATGCGAAGGAATGGGCAATTTTTTTCATGACGTAGTAGTTAGTAGGTTGAGAAACCACTGCATTTCCATCTAGAGGATTGTATAACTACAACTGCTATTGTATAAATTATCCTAATGGTTTTCATATCCTAAAAATTCAGAAAATATTGCATTGAACAAGAAGTACATTATTCATCCAAAATATAATTAATTTTTATTAATCAAATTTTCATTCGTTATTTCTATAGTACATGTACGTGACTGCGAATTCAACACAAGTTTTTTTTGAAAAATTGTGATGTAATAGGCTATATATAAAAGAATTTATAGAACTATCTATGTATCTTGTATTTTTAGTGTTTCTTCTTTCTTATTAAATTCTCATTTGCCGATCGAAATCCATTGACATTCGGACCTCATTCAGAACTCTCACCAAACAATAATCCAGAATTTCGGAATTTGCTTATTTTTTTAACGCGATTCCAATCTCGCGTACTAATGGGATTGTTAACCACGATGAAAAGATACTTCCAACTGCCACCGAAATTGATGCAAACGATCATATATTTTAGCTGGTGTTGACTGGCATCAGTTATGTATATTTATGCAGTTTATTTTAATTCCAAAGGTAAATAATCTTAATATAATCAATAACGCACAGAGACTAACTTCATTTTAGTAGACTAACTACTAAAACGAATAGATTTTGGAAGCGTTTGAAAAATTTGTTTAAAAAAAAAAATTACACATAATAGCTCATCACTGAATTAACATTGACTAAATTCAATATAAGACGTCCTACAGGTAATACAGCAGATCCCACTTATAACGGGTTTATTTTTTCGTTTTTTTTTAAATATTCATCATGACAAAACGTCGTAAGCAGAAACACGCTTTAAATTCTTGATAGGTATTATCAGCGCACGCAAAAAGTTAGAACCACGAAGAAAATTTCGTATTAAGAGAGAAAATGTTTTAAAAGGGGAACGTTATAAGTGAAACACACTGTAGTACCACGTTTAAAAGAAAACTTGCATGAATATGATTTTCTTATTTTTTGCAATGAAAGATGCCTCATTCTACATGCTTTTTGGATATAATTATTCAGGAATTTAACGCCTGAAATAAAGCCAATAAAATATTCAATGTCAGATAAGAACATACCAGATGTATAAAATTTGAGCATGCGAGTAAACAGTGGAACAAGAACAAATAAAGTTCAGCAGTTGAATCAAATTAACAACTATTATATAAGTCAATGGGGTAATGTGGAAATTATAATTCTAATGAAGCCTTTTTTTTTATAATCTGAAATTAGTGTTTTACGCTCTTTAATATGTTTGACAGCTGTATAGAGATTAGGATACAAAAAACCTATGCTCAATAACTTTTCAATCACGAACAAAGCTAGAATACATGTACTCACCTTCTCCGGCAGAGTCCACGAAATGTAACACACACAACAATAGTCCCAGGAAAAGATGCATATTTATATTTTTTGGAATTCCATAGCTCATTTTGGAGGAGTTTTTCATGCCGTATCTACGTAAACCGTTAGCACTGCTGAATAAGTTATCCTTTTGAAGATTAGTATTATTATGCACTTTTGCAACAGACACTTCATCCATCGAATTTTTTTTCTTTTTCAACTGGGAGAAACAACAGCAAATTTATTCGATGAAGTAAACTTTATTTTTTCGAAGTCTATCAGATGCACCAGAAAAGTGCTTTATCGAACACAAAATACGACCAGCCAACGAAAATTTTCATATTTGTTGACGAAAAACTGTACAATTTTAGTACCTCGTGGGAATTTCACGCGTACGATGAAAGTACACACACACACACACACAAAACACCAAACACGTTTCTCCTTTCGAAGATGTACTGTTATGATGTAACATCCATTTTTTCTCCTTACTTTATTTATTTTTTTATATAATTCTCTGTTCACGGATTTTCACACAATATGTTCCAGTGAATTAAAAAAAAAATTAAATTAAAAAAACAAAAATTCTAGAAAAAACTTGTCCCGAATGTGAAGCCCAAGTTTTTGCCCCAAAAAAGTATGATGAGAGAGAATCGGAGCAAAAGCTAAAAAAGTTTTATGCAAGAGCCAAAGAGACAGGAGGAAAGAGAAAAGAAGTAGATGAATTCGAACGAGAGCGGCTAAAGCGTTTGAAAATCCTTGTTGTGTGTTTTGTGTTTCGGGCTCCGGGTTTAGTGTCGTTATCCACCGGCGGGTGGCGCTGCTATCACCAATGCGCTGAACCACGTGACTGCACAATGATGGCGTAACTGCCGAGCGCGAAGATCTCTCTCTTCTTCGAAGATAATGCGAATGTATGGCCAGAATAAAAAATGAAAAAAAAATTAGCAAAAAAAAGAAAATAGAAATTGACCGCCTGGGTCCTCATTAGAGAAATTCGCTTCCCGACATCAAACCTGCCATCTATGTAGTAGTTCGCAAGAAAAATGAATGTCGGAAAAAATAAAAATTCCAAAAAATGTAATTAACGATCATGAGTAAAAAGGTTCTAAAAAATTCATTAAAGAGGTAACTAATTTTTTCTGAAAACATACCTGGTTTGCTTGGTTAAAAAACTTGAAATGTTAAAATAGTTGCTCCCTCTTTTCTCTTTTATTTAATTGAGGGGAATAAACTAATTGTCAAAGAATTATTTTGAGATTAACCTTGATAATTTTAATTTAGAGACCAAATATAATGTTATAAAAGAAATTGCGTCGTATGTTGATTTTCATACTCAATGAGATTTTGTCAATTATTTGAGAGTGTACTCAATTTCGAAACTGCAATATACCTGTGATATAAGTAAATAAAAATTATTTATCCATATTACTTATTTCGCAGCGTATGTGGTGCAGCATATATGAAAAAAATCGATAACTGTTTGTTCCATATTAGCACCGTTAATTCGAATGTATATCTAGAATAATGCTAATTTAACATGAAAAAAAGCAAATAGCAAGAAACCGATGAAATCGAAGATAATTTGTTCAGCGTAAACGCCACACTCTTAATAATGTGGATGCTTGGTCAGAATAAAACATCCAGAACAAAAATTTAGCAACAAAAAATAAAAAAATTGACTACCTGAGTCCTCATTAGAGAAATTTTGCTTCTAGACATCAAACCTGTCATCTATGTTATGATTCACAAGAAAAATGAACGCCGGAAAGAAAATAAAAATGAAAAGAAATGCAATTAACGACTGCGCGTAGAGTTTTTCTTTTTAATTCAATAGAATAGTTACTAATTTTTAACAATGCTTGAAAACTTATAATTCTCTAAAATCTCGTTGGGTAAAAAAAAGTGAATAATTCCCTCTTTTTCAATTTTAATTCAATTCTCAATTCTATTTATTATCCTTCAATTCAACGGGGTGTAACCTGGAAAATTGTAATTCATGGACGACATATGATTTCACTTAAAATTATATATTTAATTTTGTACACATGCACATACTCAAATATTGAATTTTGAAATTATTTTTCGAAATACGGTGAGTTAAGCAAATAAAAACTAATTAATCGCTATATCAACTTATATCTCTGCGTATACGGAACAAGGTAAAACAATCTGAAATGACATTTTTAACATAAGTGTCATTCTTTTCTTCGAATATAATAGGAATGTACGGAAACAACAAAGAAAAAAAATTAGCACAAATGTAAACATTAAGTCTGCATTAGAGAATTTTTTTTCTCGACATCGAACCTGCCATCTATGTATAGTTCGCAGAAAAATGAATGTTCCACCAAATAAAAACGACAAAAACATAATTAACGACTAGGAGTAGAATTTCTTTAAAAAATTCATCGGAGAGGTAACTAATTTTTAGCCGTGCTTGTAAACATTCCTACTTTTTCGAGACTAATTTAGAGAGTAATTGTAACTTGATATAAAATTTTACGACGCATGTTAATTTACGTTCTTAAGTGCATTATTCGAATATTTAACTTTGGAATTCAAATATCCCTTATGCACTCAAAATAATAATAATAATCCTCATACATATTTCCTTATTATCAATGGCTTGGAGAAGGGGGAGAAGGGGGAAATGAATACTTATATAGCATATGTATTATTTAATCCTTGTATTTTTGTATTTCTTATCGTAAACTGAACAGTGTTCAAAAAATAAAAGCATCAAAAATAATATGTTGAACATAATCGCGCCTCTGTCCAGTACAAAATTAAGTTTCATAAAATTACTGCTTACTAGTAATTTACTAGCTTATAGCTCTTATTAAATATATTTTCTAGATGCTCAGAACCTATTCTTAATCGTTAAAATTCAATTCTGTGGTGGTTGACTGTTTTGGGAAAACAATCATAGACAATTAGTTTTTCAGATATTGCTTTTTCTCAAGAAAAAATGTATGCATCATTCCATAAGAGCCGCTGCAAATAATCCAACAAATACGTGATTTAAATCTGCAATATATTTTTTTCCATTTATTATCTTTTGGAATTAATTTTTATTTGACAGATATAAATTAATAACTAATAAATAAGGAGGATCCAGTTCACACATAAAACGTAATTTAATTTTATAAATAGGATGAAATTTGTAACCTGAAACACACTGAATGAAATTTCAGTTTTTTTAGTTATAACTGAGTTATATCAATTAATCATATTCATCTTTAAAAATTGCGATTCTCGCATATCGAGCTATGAATTATTTTCCTATGAATACGAAATAATTATGTTGCAGTGTATATACAATATATCAATTTACATCATACTTTTTACATTTTTCATGAAGGATTTTCGCGATGTCTTTATCATGAAGAGTGTTCGTAATATTTCCTTCATTTATAATTCTCTCTCTCTCTCTCTCTGAATATCGGCACAATGTCGTGCTTAATAACTGAAAACTACAGAGAGGAAATACGTTTATTGATGGTTTTTTTCTAGTCTATTCTGTGTGAAAAAGAGTTATTTTATCATTCTGGTCGTGATGATTAATTTTGTATATATTATATTTCTTCAGTTTCACATTTTATTTCTCTCGATGCAATTAGAATAAAAAGTCTTTTTATAATGATAGGCTGAAAAGCTTTGAATAGATATCAAATGATTTTCTCCTCAACTATATATATAATATTTTTCGATATTTTCAAAAAATAATTGTTCTCTTATTGCTCTCAAAGTTTCAAGCTCTTTAAGGAAATTTCTTTGATAATAAAAGATACTTTTCGTTATTATATGCAGTAAAAAAACAACAACATTAAAATGTCATTCTATAATGACGCAAAGCTTTTAATAAATTTTAGCATAAAATATATCTGAGTTGCAAATTTTGTTAAATTTTTTTCTACGGGAAATTATTTAGATTAAAAATCTTAATAAATCAAAATTTTTAATAAAAATATCTAATATATTGAAAAGTCAGTACTATTTTTTTTTACCTATGTGATGTGGTTTTCTACAAACCACTCATATTTTCGTCAATCAATCATGAATTTTAAATAATTTTTTATAGTGGGAAACAAATGTCGTAAAATAAGAATAGATTGTATCTTCACTGAAATTTCGCAGAAAAACTATATTCCATATTTGACGATATTATCGGAAAAGGGAAAAAACCCCGATATAATAATAATTTAGCGATCATACCTCGATATGATGATACAATACACATATAATGTAGTACCATTTACCATGTTTACCAACGACGCGACGCTTGGATATTATGCACAAATCGCCGGTAAAAGTGATAAATTTAAGGAAATTTATGGAATTCACCAACGACGCTTGGGTACCATGCATGATCGCAATGATCGCATGATGAATTTAGAGAAATTTATCACTTACCAAAATGCTTGGAAAGTATGTATAATAATAAGCGGTTGTTATGTATGATAACCACATTTATCTACCGTAGCATATACACATTAAATGCCTCTCTAATTCGGATGGAAAAAAAAAAATGGTTCTTTGTTTTTTCCGTTGCGTCATCTGTTGTGAAAATATGTAAGTGACGATGCCGAGAGTTACCGTGCTTGTGTCTTCTTCATTTGTAAGTTTCGGAATCTGGTAACCTAAAGTCAAATGCCGACAAAAATAGTAGTACAGCAGTTCAGTTTCAATAGCACTAGCAGTGCTGTTTTGATTGGAAAACTCTTAATGGTTTTCAAGTATAGTGACGCCATCTGTGACGAATAGAGGGAAATGAGTCGATACTAAAGCGACACAAGCGTTTCCTCATTTTGGAGTTTATGAATTTGGCAAAAATTGGGTCCCAAAAGAAAAAAATATACGTATACAGTTGGCCCTTTGTATTCGCGTATTTCATATTCGTTCATTTCGCATTTGCGGTCTCTTTTATTTTTGATAAACACTATTAAATAGTAATAATTCTTGTATCAGAACAAAATATAAGTTGTACGAGCAAAATAAACATTTAAATAATCCTACCGAAGGTTTTTTGTGGTGCTTCGGAACATATTTATACAAGACTTCAAACAAGTTCAAATGTATCTAAAAGAGGAAAACATACCAGGAAAATTCAAAGTATTGACAAAGGTTAGCTTCATTGCTGCGGATTCTCATTATTACGGCATCAATGAGTGTACAGTCAAATATATCAAGAAATAAGAACGTAAAATTCGATCAGAAGTTGCTGCTGCTGCACCTGCTACTATATAACCATGGATCCACATGTCTATCATGTAGAAAGCGTTATTTTTCTGCGGGTGTGATAAAAAAGGTATGCAAGTTGAGTATTGCAAACTTGCACACTGTAGCCCTCATTATTTAATCTGCAAATCCTTAGAATTAGAAAACAAGTTCATCATGAGCAACATAGCAAAGGAATCGTAAGTTTAAATCGGCAGTGGATTGTTTACATGAAATACATCCACCTGTAGTATGTTTCTCGCATGTAGAAAAATTGGTAAAGGAAGCCGTGTTACTATACTCTAACAAATTCACTGGAATTTAAAAGAAACTACCAACATACATTATATGTTGTTCTTTCCAGAAAACATCGCCTTGCATCACTGGACCCCCTTCCTTTCTACTTCTTCCATTCAAAGCATATACTGTAAAAATGAGATGCCCAAAGAACAAAATTTTAGGGCTTGAGTTATTCGTGGATTTTCCGTATCCACGGTCACCTCTGGAACGTAAATCCCGCGAATACGGTGGCACGACTGTATATATACAGGGTCACTCAAAACACAACGTGCAAATTTGTAGGGAAGGTAGAAAACACAAAAACAAAACAGAATCATAGTAATGAATCACATAACATATATATTTACAAGTTTCAGGACTTGTTGAGAAACTTAACGTGTACACGTACTGGCCTCGTGTAAAGTACCGCTAAATAGTTTTTCCACCCATTATTGGATCGTGATTTCTGCATCTTCGTTTATCCTTCAGCTGATCAGGTTGGGGTTTCCGGTCATACACTCCTATGCAATTCTGTTTTCTTTTTGTGTTTTCTACCTCCTTTGAAAGTTTGTACGTCGAGTATTGAATCACCCTACATATATATATCGGGTTTGCTGCCAAAACCCGAAATGGTCCAGCTCGCAAGGTGGCCAGCCAGATCCACATCGTGAATTGGGCAATTTCATAGTAATCGACTTGGCCCATATCCAAATTTCGGGCTTCGACCAGCCAGTTCACGGAATGGCCGGAGATCCCCGGCCGATAACAGAAGACGTGATTTGGAGTCATCGCCAAGTTTGCATATTCTTTTCGTGATAATTATGACCACGTGAGCTATGGCAACCCATCATATCGCAGTGACGATGCGCGATAGTCATTTCCCCTTCAAAATTTGACATAAAAACTATATATGTTTATATTATAATTTTTCTCCGTAATATTTCTTTTTTTCCCTCTCATTACATGGAGGTTATCCAATACAGCTACTGTACATAGCCATGATGTACACGTTGACGATGAAAAAAATGGATTTTGTTGCGTACTGGACCGTTTTACATCAGCACATCGAAATTTAGAGAGTGATACCTGGCCACTTCGTGAATTGGCCAGCCAAAGCTCGAATCGATTCTGAAATTCGGACTTTGCGTGAATTGACCTCAATTCTTGCTTTCGCATTGTAGGAAGAGTTTCTTATATACGGATAGAGATATATCTTTTCAAGTTTTGTCCAAACTTTCACAATTTGAATCAGGGGTTTCTTATATACGAGGGCTCCATTCACACGTTGAAATACGGTAATTGGAAGAGTAATCTAGATCAATCGACACTTTCCGATAACGAAAAATATTCCCAATTTCCAAATATAGCAGTCATTAACTATTCATAAAATTTACAAAGACTTACTACACGGAGAATGGCAATGACAAAAAAGAAAAATTCATTGTTTTCGATGCTTGTAGCCGTTTCCATAAATGTTTAAACACATTTCGTATAGTCTTGAATAAAGTATTTGAGGTGTGTTCATAAAATATTTGCTTAGTTTCTTTTGTTTGTTTGTTTGATTTTTTTTTTCTTTGAAGTATCACTCTTTCTTGTAAGATCATGCATAAACTCGAGGCAGCGGTTTCATTAAAAACATTCTCCTTCTGTTTTCTTCAAGGAAAAAAAATAAATAAATAAGAGGCAAAGGAAAGCGTGGGTGAGAAACGAAAACTTTTATTGGAGGTGAAGTCAGTTTTTCGTGCATAACACTTAAGACATTTTTCATTTACTTGCTTTGAGGTCCGTTTTTTTTTCTTTTCTTCTCATTCTGTTTCATTTTTTTCTTCTTTTTTTACATTTATTTCCCTTGTTTCCGTTTTTTTTCTTCACACCCGTCGAATACATAAGGAAAAAAAAACCTAGAAAAAAATACGGGAGAAAAAAATACTTGACGCTGGTCTGTCAGCATGGAATTCATTACGTCCAGCCATCGCTTCTCGCATTTTTCTCACGTTCCTCGCTCTTCGTCTTTACAGTTATAAGATTTTTCTTGTTACTATTACTACTACAGTAGCTTCTTTTTTCTCTTATCCTACATATATATGTATTTTTTTATCCCTTTTATTACGAAAACCTTCTAAAGAAAGTTTCAAAACAGGAAAATTTAAGTTTTCGTAAACAGGGAAGAAGAACAGATTCGATATAAATTCATGTACGGGACATTATGCATAAATCAGAGAGGAAAAGTAATAATTTATTGTTCTTTCAGAAAGAACAAAAAAATTTTTATGTCTGTATGTGCTTCATTTTATTCACCTTTCAGTACTGCAGTTGATTGAAAGCGATCGAAACATATCAACTTACATATGAATATACATGAAAGCAAATGTTTTTCGCACGTCTGCGTAGTGTAAATGTATAATTCTTATTTCGAAAAGTTACATTACTAGGCCTACTTATTGTTTTGTCTTACAGAAGTGTTTCCCAACATTTTTGATGACGCAGCACCCCTTAAATGAAATTCAAGGCATCGCGAACTTGCTTACCCTCTATAGTAAAGATCAATTTTCCACAGACCCTCTGCAGTGAAAGTAGATTTGGAGTACCCCCCTCCCAGAATATAATCCAAAATGCATTATTTTGTGTAATGTGCATATCATAAAAAATTTATGTAATAAATTATACTTTCACAGCATTTAATCTGCCATTCATGCAATGGCTGGGAATGAAAATTATACCGCGGACCCCTTAAAAAGTACTCACGGACACCCAGGGGTACGCGGACTACAGATTGGAAAACACTGGCTTACCGAATGGGCTAAAATCATATGAAACGTTGCAAAAAGTATTATGAAATTAACCGATCGGAGCATGTATTTTGCTTCGGAATGCGTGTCATGTTTAAGAAATATTTTTTTCAAAAAAAAAGTTTTTGTTAGTATTAAGCACAACACGGATCTGTACACTACAATCTAAGTATTACTCTGATTCACATCGAAGCTGTTTGTGTATATTTTATCGGTCTTTTTTTCTTTTTTTTTAATTTTGTCATTCGTGTGTGGAATAATGAACTCATTTTTCGTATCTTTCATTCATATTCTCTACATATCCAGGTATTTTATAGTTAACCACTCTCATATAAATCATGAAATTGAAATGACTTATTGCGTGGTAACAGTGTGGTAACTATCGACCGCCAAATAATTGCACACGTAATTCCTAATGAAAAACTGATACGGATAAGTTTTTTCAGTTTTTTGATTTGAACTATAATTAAAGAGTTATAACGCTTTAAAAATTGATGACATCACTTCAAAATCCGGCGTTTTTTTTAAACTGAAAAATGATATAACCCTAGAAAGCGCATGAAAGAAAACCCGTTTTTGATGTGTGTGCGTGCGTGCACTTTGGAAATTTTTGCGTGATTGTTAATCATTTCAATTTTCTAAGATTGCAGTTTTTGAGTTCAACCGTGAGATTAAAAAAAAGAATAAAAAAACTATTGTGCCACCGCAAAAATTCTGAAATTTTGCAGAAATGTTTACTTACCATGTGTTAGTAAAATGAACCTCAGATTTTCAGAAATTAACCGATGGGAATTTTTTTTTAAATTTTGAATTCTCCAGATTTTAGAATTTTTTTTCATTTTTTCAAACTTTGCAATTCGTGAAATTCAAACGAATGATCAGATATCAAAGTTCGATTTTCATCATTTTACTAGCACATGCATAAAAATTCTTACAGAATTTCAGAATTTTCGGTGTAGTATTTTTTTTTTATATCTCAAACGGATGAGCTCAGAAACTGCAATTTGAGAAATTAGCGTTTAAAGTGTTTGTTTCTTGCTCACGTTTACACTATAATTGATTAATTTTTAATTTTTTTTTTGAAAAACACATGGACCCGATTGAACGAAATTTTTTGCATTTGATTTTCACAATTGAATGAAATATTTTTCAAAATAATGTTTGAATAATTGGCTTCAGGGTGTCATGACACCCCTTAAATGAATAAAGCATAGCCAACAATTTTGAGATGAATCAATTTATCGAGCATTAAACATTATGCACTGCATTCACACCTCCCTTCCAAAGTTTTCACTAAACAGTGAAGGAGAGAAATTACTGCACTATGGCAAAAAAGTTGGTTTGGTTAAAGAATGGTCGCTTGATTGCTCATTTTGGTTGGAACAACCCACGTTTTACGTACGAGTTGAATGGTGGTATCATTTCGGATGCAGCTAGGATAACCGATTTGGGAATCCTCATTACGAGCGGCTTAGGTTTTCAAAACATTATTCAGCAGTGCTTCAAGCGTGCATAATGCTTGGTCTCATTCTCAAAAATGTCTCTTCGCTTTCTCTCACAGCGATCCTTCCACTATCTTGGGATTTAGTTTGTCCTGGATTGGAGTTTGCCATTAGGTTCTCTGGAGAATGCTTACAAAGATACGCTGGCTTGTTCGAGAGGGTGTAGAGAAGAGCCATGCGTGCTCTTGATGGCAAGCGGGACTTAAGCTATGCAAACATCAAACATGGCCCCCCGCTCTATCACTTGTGGGATATAAGCAGGTCACCTTATGGCTGGGCCGTGCTTGAAAAAAAAAAGAAAAAGAAGAGAGCTTAAGCTATGAAGAAAGACTTAATTTTTTGAAAATTTTTACACTGGAAGAGCGCAGGTGTCGGGGATATATGATGGAAGTGTTTAAAATTATCAATGGGATTCATAAAATGGACCATGAGTCATTAATCAATGAACTGCTTTGACAAGGGAACACACATTATCGATTGATAAGGGACAATTGCTGTGTCGCAGGAATTTTTTCTCTAATATGGTTGTGAATAAATGGAATAGCTTATGTCCGGGGGTCGGGAATTCTAATACGATTGACAAGTTTGAAAAGAAATACGAAAAACATGTTGGGGTAAATCGAGATGCTATCCATACTCAGATGAAACAATCGTAATTTTTTATGGGCAGTATATTTATATTTTATCAGAATTAGGGTTTTTTATGGCTCTTATTGGGTTGATGTATTTTTGATTTAGTGCAGCTATATATTTTATGAAAATTATATTTTTATCAACATCTTTTTTCAGCCACCTCGTTGGGCTTGATTGTTGTGGTATTTGTATTTCGGAGCCCTGCTGTTAGCCTAATATACTTATGGACTTGCGCTATAAGAAATTTGTATTATTCCAATTTATATAAATACAAACACAAAGGTGACAACAAGCAAGCTGCCCAATGATTTGACTGAAAAAATATGCCCATAAAAATGGATATCAAATGATTGAGATCCCACAATACAAAAGCATATCTCACAAAAAAACAAATACATAAAAATAATGATATATATAATTCACTGTCCATAGAAGAGATTATGGTTTTCTTATCTAAGTACGGATAGCTTCTCGATTTATCCCACTATGTCTATCCTAGTTCTCTTTAAACGTGCCAATTGTGTTAGAATTCACGACTCTCGGAGATAAGCTATCCCATTTAATCGCAAACCTATTAGAGAAAAACTCCCTGTGACACCACAACGTGTAATTCTCCTTTCCGATTGACACTGGTGTCCCCTTGTCGAAGTCATTGATTGACGGTGTGAATGAATGATTGCCATTGAGGGCGTATAATACAGCGTGAAGAAAAAATTAACCAAAAAATAAAAGCATTCGAAAATCAAAAGCAGATACAATAATATTTTCATACGTGTCAATATGGATTATACCGGAAATGGTTTTCCGTTTTGTTCCAGGGGACAGCCGTTGAATGAAAATTCATTCGTATTACACACACAAAAATAAAATATGCATCTCCAGATGTTGATATAGTTTGTGGCAAAACATATAAAAATATAGCTCATTATCTACATAAACACAGATTTAATTCGTAAGTAATAAAAAAAATCGAATTATTCGAAAAAAACCTTTAATATCTGAAATCGATGATTAAAAAATAAAATCTTTACAAATGAAAGAATGCTTTTGTTAATTTAAATATCATTGGAAAAAGTGCGAGCCCCCATAAATATATTCAGTTTTGATATTTTTTTAATAGAAAATTCGATCAATTTTTCCCACTATAGTATTTAAAAGCATCTTATCAAAATACAGGGTAGTCGAGAAGTCCTGGACACATTTTAAAAACTAATAACAAATTAAATAATTCAAATAAATAGATGCGGTTTGCACTAGAATACCTATATTATGGCCTAGAATTTTTTTCTAATTTAGTTAAAAGAAAGATTTCGAGTTTCACTCACAGGTGGTGAATTTGAAAAAAATACGTGCGCGCGCGCTAGAAAATAACGAGATTTTAACAACACTGTGGTCTAGTATGGTTAATGGCGCATAATTATGCATTCCTCTACCCCACCAAAGACGGGGGGGGATTGGATCATTCGAATTAACCAAGTTCTACTGTATTAGATTATATATCCCCAAGCTCATCCGTGCAATACCAGCTCCATTCCATATATAATTTAAATTGAAAAATGGGCATATTATTATTTTCAAACACCTTGGGACTATTTATTCATTTGCCAGATATTATATGAATCTCAATTTTTTTAAATAATTAACTATAGAGTAGTTTGTGTGTTAAAACCTTTTACATCTACGGACCGGTGAACCTAATTTAAACAGTTCTCGAAAAGGCAAACATAAAAAATAATAATAATGATTTTCGGACAGAAGGAATAAAAAAATAATTTTCGGACTGGCAAAATAAGTATATGGAGAAATAGTTTGAAAGCCGGCGAAAAATAAATGAATGGGAGAAATAATTTCAGAACCGCACAAAATGAATAGGAGAAAATATTTGTGAACCGGCAGAAAATAAATAAATAGGAGGAAAATAATTTGCGCATTATAATGAAATAAATGAATTAGAAAAATAATTTCAGGACCAATAAAAAATAAATAAATAAGAGATGATTTCATTGTCGGAAAATAAAAATAAACAGAACACATTGACACCGACAAAAAATAAATAAATGCAGAAACAATTTGCGAACTAACAAAAAATAACTAAAAAGGAGAAAAACAATTGGCCTACCGTCGAAATATAGATAAATAAAGAAACAGTTCGCGCGCACAGTCAGGAAATAAACAGGAGAAATAATTTGAGATCCAGAAAAAATGAATAAAGAACAGAAATAGTTTGCGGACCGGGAAATAAATTAATGATTAAATTGTTACGCACTGTGGTAAAAAATGAATAAAAGGGAATAATAATTTGCGGACTAGCAAAGAAAATTAATAAATATGGGAAATTATTTGAAAACTGGAAATATGAATAAATAGCAGAAAAATAATTTATGGATCAGCAAAAAAATAACAGAGCAGTTATTTGCTGACAGGTAACAAATAAATGGATAAGTTTAAATTGCAGATATGATGACGGCAATGCCAGAAATTAAAAAAAAAAAATACAGAGACCAAAATATTCAAAATATATCTAAAATTCATATAACGACTATATCAATCGGTCGAAATGTTTCCGGGCCGGACCGCAAACCAGCGGTTGACTTATACCGATCTTTATTTAATTAAGAAATTTTTAAATCTGTAAAAAGTTCTAAAAAATTCATCCATTTGATATACGTATATCATCCAAGACTTTTGCCATTATCTTCCCTGTCACCGCTATCCACAACTCGAGCTCACGCATGCGTAATGATAATTTACTTCTTCGTCTCCAGGTACTGAAGCAAGAAATTGCGTTTTCCCTTTTACAAAACTATTCGAAGGGAACAAGTCTTGATAAATCCGTGGTTCCATCGCATTTCTTTTTCAACGCATTGTTAAGTTCCTTTACAAAAGAAAAATAAGAGAGAAGAAATATATCCACAAAAAGAGTTTCCAAAGTCTTCTTTTCGACGCGCAATTTTTTTTTTCTCATCCTATTCAACAATCGAAACCCACTTCCAATGCTATAGTAGAAAATTTCGAGCGCCGCTCGCGTGTATGAGAGTGTATTTGTAAGTGAATTTTCTTTAATTCTCGAATTTCCACCTCCTTGTCGGAAAAGCTGGATATCAACACTGAAGAAACTATTTAACCCGTTTTCCCAAGTTAGAGAAATGCCCCTGATCGTTGACGTCACTCGGAGAGCCATCCAATCGGAGCTCTGAGTTACCATGACGTGGTAGTTTTTCGATATGGCCTTCAAGCGACCTTCATTTGGAGCATCTCCTACAAGAAGGAGAGCGAGCTGGAGCAATTTTTTTCCCCCATTTTTCCCAATACCGAAACAAAATTACGGACATAAAAAGCAAAAAAAAAAATTTTATTGCCCGATTTTCGTGGCGGGGGGGTTCTCCAGAAGGAAATTTTAATTCGTCGTCCGCCGGAATCGACTTTCATTCCCCGAGTATCATTTTTGTGAAATGTTCTTTTTTGCTGAGATTTTCTCTGTTGGGAAAAATATTTTCTTCTCCTCTGTGTTGTTACTGCTGTTGCTGCTCTCCATTCCGCATTAAAGGAGGATGAAAAAGAAAAAAAAAATGAAAATATTCTTTTCTATCATCGAAATGGGGATGAAAAAAAATAACTTTTCCTGCAATCAATGCAACATTTGTGGTTTCCTCCGACCCCCCCCCCCCCTTCATCCTACAAATTTTCGGAATGCTCGAATTCCGACATAAGTGCTCGATTTTTATTTCCCCCACTTTCCCTCTTTTTCTATTATTATTCAGCTACAGGGACGCTTATTTCAGCTCAGAAAAAAAAAAAACCCCTCAAAAATAAATTTCAGCTCGCCATTGACTGAATGCAAAACATTATTCAAAGAAAACTTCGGATAATTTTCTGCAATAAATGATCTCTATGTGATTACCGATTTCCATGGGGAAGAAAATTTAATTACTGTAAATCTCTATTAATCTGAATTGTTATTCGTTTAAGTATTTTGATACGTATTTATCGGACTGTCCAATTATACTCTCTGTGTATATGATAATATTTATATTGAAAAATAATTTTATTTATTTTTCCCCCGATTGTGTTTAATTTTATTATTATGAGCTAATTCTCTAAATTATATTTATGCGCTAAATTAAAATTTCGAATTTGTACGACTTTTTATCAACAATTATCGGTGCTGTTTAATATTGTTGCAAACTGAAATACAAAAGCATTTTTCTTTATTGTCGGTCAATTAAAAGACTGCGCGTGCCTGTACCATGTTTTAGAAATCTGCACGTACCGTACCATGCCCCTTATTTCTATGAAAAACTTATTTGAAAATTCTCTGAGTAGTTCTTAAATTTTCCCAGTATTTTAGCGCCTCTACCGGAAAACTCTGGTACTTTTCCATATATTACGATGATTCAAGTTTCACAACTTCGATAAAAAATATCATGTTATCTGCAGCCGTCTCTAATCCACATGTGAAAATGTCATTCATCAATAATAATTTCTTGAAGGAAAATACTTCTTCTTGTAATGAATGTAGCATTTGTGGTTCCCCTGACCCACACCTTCATTCTAAAATTATAAAAATTTTCGGAATGTTCGATTTCCAAGATAAGTGTTCAATTTTCTTTTCCCCTCACTTTTCCCTCTTTTTATATTATTATTCAGCTACAGAATCGCTTATCTGAACTTAGCATTATACCGGGCTTCCGAAATCTGCACATCCCTCACCATGCCCCTTACGTCTATAAAAAGAAACTTACTTGAAAATTGTCTGAGTAGTTCTTAAAATTTGGAAGTTTTATTACCTCCAATGTAAAACTCTAGTACTTTTGCGCACTCTAGCACTGTTGCAAGTTTGACTACTTTTTTTTGAGAAAAAACACCATCTTATAGTCCTAAGCAGCGTATAATTCGCATTCGAAAATTGTATTCATTAATAATCTTATCTTAAGGAATGAAAGAAAGGGTTTGTTTATCATGGTTTTTTATATAGTTATTTTTCTTGTCATATTTCTATATGCAGGGTGCATAGCGAACAGGGGGGTATGACATTTTACCGATGAACCGTTGATCCTAGAGGTATACTTAGAATTAGAAAAAGGTTTCAAATAACGTGTAATACTCAGATATGTCATTTATCTTTCAAGGGCTGTATAATTGATAAAAACGAATAAATAAACTTTTTATACAGTCCCCCGTGTGCCCCAAAACCCAATTAGAAAGTTTATTCCCAGTCTCTCCTGAAGCCAACAAGAAACTCCACGTTTCTAAGTGCAATATTCACTGAAATATTCGAATTCAAAAAAGGAAGAAATTTAAGTGGGAAGCATTAAATGCGTGTAAAGTAGTTTTTCAATATTTATCGCTAATTTTTTCCCAAATTTCCTTTGTTTTTCGAATTTGAATATTTCAGTGAATATTGCGCTTAAGAACGTTGATTTTTTTTCTTTGTTGGCATTAGAAGAGACAGGGCAACAACTTTCTAATCAGGTTTTGGGTCACACAGGGAATGTATAAAAAGTTATTTTTTTTAATTTCAATAACTATACATCCTCTTGAAAGATGAATGTCATCTGAATAGTACACGTTATTGGGAAACTATTTTTCTAATTGGTAAGTGGAACTATGCATGCCTCTAGGATCAACGGTTCACCAGTAAAATATGATACCTCCTGTTTGTGCTATGCACCATGTATATATATGCATACGCCGCTTAGAAACGATATGTTCAATGTATAATTCACAGAGTATATGCAGGAAAATACGTACCTGTCACACATTTACTATCTATTACTACAGCGATACCTCGCTTAACAACTTCATTCCAGAATTGCATTTGTGAGAGAAAATCTTTGTTAGCCGAAATAAGAGATTTCCCATACGTTTTAAAAATCTTTAAACTCGTTCCACAGGCATTGCCTAAAATTTAAACGTGCGTTTCATAAAACACTGAGACGTACTGTAAAATAGAGAAAAATTAATCGATGGCTAAAATGAACAACTTCGTAATAAAGGAAAATTTATATGAAGTGATGAACTGACAGCTTTTTATTCCACACTATTTCACCAGTTGGGATCGTAGGTCTCCGCTCGATGTGGTGATCTCATTTCTCTGTCTTGTCTATGCGAATAGGTAAAACAAGATGTTAGAATGTCTAGGCGGTTCAGTTTGTTGCTAAGTCTTGAATAGATATAAAAACATTCAGGTCTAGGCTCCTATTATGTATGTATTTTCCCTTAGCTTAATCATTCATTTTACGCAAAAACTGTAAAATTCAAAAAAGTGTAAAATTCATTTTACACTCAAGAGCTTCTCGACAAGGAAAGGGTCTCAAAGGGAAGGTCTAAAGAAAAGGGTCTTCAGAGAGTTTTGAAAAAATTACCCCACTGGTTCTACTCATTTAAAAAAATTACAGAAATATAAAACAATCCGACGGAATTATTATGGGTCACAAAAAAAAATTGATATTTTGAATGCCAATAGAAGCCAAGAATGAATTTTACAACTCCGCAAACTTAAAGTGACGTCATTCAACTAATACATGATTACATGATCAGGTACAACACCAAAAAATAAGCAAAAAAATGAAGAAAGGAGAAAGAAAAGAAGAGCTGAAGAAACGGTTCCCATTTGAGGGTGCTTGGACCCTCCAGGGTCCACAGTGATTTTACTGGGGGCCCACGGCCTGATTCTAGAATCATAAAAAAATAAAGTTAAGTTGAAAAAATACAAAAATAAATTACTCTTAGGAAGAATTTTAATTGAATTAACGTGCAAAAACAACGCTACAACGTTGCTATACTGCAGTAGTAGTAGTATTGTTATGATTTCACAAAAACTGTACTTGTGTTGACATCTCTCAGTATTAGTATGAAACTTTGTTTTATTTCAGACAGTCCAGGCATTGCTATCGCATTATATTTTCTAATACTGGATAGATGACCTCCATTGTTTGGTAACATTCTCGCTGAAGATAGCAGTAGTTTCTGCTACATTAAATGGGGGTCCATAGTAGACATCAAGATTTCCGGGGGGTTCCCGGCTAAAAATATTTGGAAATCGCTGAGCTAGAGAATGTGAAGAAAGTGAAAAGAAGTTTTTTATAGATATCGTCGAGAAGTGCGAGAGTCGATAAGTAACCACTGTTGTCATTTTTAATAATTTTTTGCGGATTTAATAATCACAATTCACCTCTAATATCTTGTTTTTATGTGTTTCTGGGTAAAAGATGAATGCACTTAAACTTTTTCATAATTTTTTGAGGACGACGCTCAGGGACCCTTTCCTTTCGAGAGGAAAACAGGGATGTATGCACAGTAATATCTGGAAAGTGATTCGGAGATGGACATAAATTAATCGGGCTCGGGTAACAGTAATTGTGGTGATGATTTTTGTGGAAATTTAGCTCATAATGTGGCAGTGTTATGTTATTGTAGTGTATTGTCGTTAGCCGTGATTGAAAAACCGAGGAAAAACCTTCCTTAAGCAAAAAAGAGACGTTAACCGAAGTACCACTGTGGTATATTAAAGAATTTTGCAAAAACCGACGGTTATATGATACGTCACCGTCTATTTTATATGCAATCATCTATTTTCATATTAGTACAAATTTTTTGCCGTTTCAAAGTGGAGCTCTGAGAAATGGCGTCGAATCATTTAAATCGAAGATTGGGATCCTGTAAAAACGATTCAAGTTTTTACTTCGACTGAGTAGATACATTACTCGTAATGAGTGCTAATTCAATTAGTAAACGCTCAGGTAAACTAACGTGTAGTTTAGTTTAAAAGCCTAAAGGTTCACTTAATGGAGTTGGAAACGTCTCTTTTAGAGAAGCTTAAAGTCTCTCGAAACATGACGTCACGATGTTTGGCTAACAAGAATATTTCCGCGCATGGAGCAATTCATACGCTCCATTTCCTGGAGAGTTAGAATTCGTTTTGGAGAGAACGTCGCGGTCGCACTCATCAAATTTGGAGCATTGTGTTGTTCGCAGTCAGAGAGAGAGAGAGAGAGAGAGAACCATTAGGAACACCTGGAATTGTCATCATCTCTCAGTCTCTTACGCTCAAAAATTATTCAGCGTTCGGTCGCTTGTCTATTGCTTGAGAATAGGATAGATGATGGTCATTCGGTGCGTGTAACTCATTAGAGCTGAACTTTAATCAGAGGGAAGCGTTTCCCATGCTCTAACATGCATACATTCAGAATGAAGTAGCGGTTCAAAAGTGAAGGATTATTAAAATGATAATTTATTTTGCAATATAACTTCGTATGTTTCTTTCCTTCCTCTCACCTATTGAATTCTTATCAAGATTTATTTAAGATTATAAGGGATTATTAATATTATTTAAGATTATAAGTATTTGAAATATAGACAACCATGTCGCGTTCTACATTAATCTACCTTGTTTGACACATTTATATATATATTAAATATATATATATATATGCACTTAGTTTACCAGACCCTCAGTTATTAGTTACCCAAAGTTGTATATGAGATATTTCGAATAAATTTTGAACTGTCGGCCTCATTTAATCTAATAATGTGTGTGGATGCCCCGCTTAAACATATAAAAACCTCCGGAACAAAAATTTCTCCCAGAGACGATGTTTTAGTTTCTTGCTTTCGTGTATGTTCAGCAACTTTCCTTCACTTGATCGAATATTCCGATTCACACGACATTTGCTTATACACATCAACTATTTTGTGTATAATATTTTTAATACAAAACATTTGGAATTAATGACATATGTTGCCAAGATAAAACTCGAAAAAGACATAGGCTTCAGAGTGGGTACTGACCTCGAAGTATCCAATCTCTCTTCAGTACGTGCATTTAATTATTTTATTTTTGTTCTCTGTTGAACCCATAGAGGGAGGGAGATAGCTTTCGCAATGAAAAGTAAAAATCTTAGGTATTGTAATCATTGCAATTGAATATAATTTTATTCCATTTTTAATGTCTAAATTTATTCCAAAACCTTTATTACTATTGATCTTTCGTCCGTTTTCAATAAGCAAACTACATTAACGGTGTTACACCGCAGTTGATTTGTTCACCGCATAATCGAATACCCCACTGGAACTGCTATTGTGCTGAAACCGTTCATAAGTTGCTGGAAAAAAGCAACCGAAAAACCCTTATGACTTGTAGACTTGCTTGTAGATGCATGAAAAATTTACAGCGGTAATTACAAATAGAACTGAACAATTCACATCTAAATTACTTTTGATTAGTGCTGCACTTTTTCAAAAAAAATTGTTCAAATTATAGTAAATGTCATAACCTGGAAAAAAAATATAAGGAGACACATGTTTTCTAATGTCTGACGTCGAAGAAAGAAATTTGCATTTTTCTCATATTGGCTTAACAGCCGAGGCTGTTCCGATCAGTCGTTCACTGCGAAATCAGTATTTTTTGTGAAAGTGTGAAGGTGCCAAAGACATATATTTATTGGACACTGAAAAGGCAAAATATACTTGCTTTCAAAGAAACTTCGATGCCTAGTCATAAAGTGGCGGGAAGAGTATAAAGATTGAAGATTGTTAGCGAAAGTTTCATAAATGATTCCGAGAATTATGGATTGAAAGCTGGCTGGAAAAGAGTATAAGAAGAATGAAAAATTAAGCGCAAAAATGTGCAGCAGTCATCAAAATTATTTTAGTGCAAAATGTGTTCATTCCCACTTCTAGTGGTCACTGTAAAATTTCGATGCACCTACAAGTACAAGTCTACGATTGTCTTTAAACTTTTTTCCAGCATCTCTCTCTCTTTTTCTCCGTTTAAGCGAGGTCAACTGTACTTTCAATTTTGAACCATATTTTCATAATTACATCTATCATAATATGCGCAATTTGTTTCGAATGCGTTTCATACACGAAAGTTTGCTTTAATCCGGTAACAAAAATTTCATAACAATTTTAGTGGACTAACTGCTATTGCAGCTATGGGCAGCATATTGCCCCCTGCTGTCCATATGCAGCAGGGGGTGGTTCAATGTCCATGGGAGGGGGATCATGATAAGATCTGTTGCCATGATTTTCAAGGGTAAACATGTGCATATGTAAGATGTTACTTCTATCTAAGTGTGGTACCCTAGAAAGCCCCTAGAGTGAAGCTCACTGAAATCTACCCCAACAATCCGAACATCGATTTTATTTATAACACTTTTGTTGTCTATAATTCACTCAAAAAATCAATTGGATCTTCAGCAAGTTTCTCTCTACATGACAGAGACATATTTACAGGAGGCAAAACGATTACTACTACACCACCGTACACACATGAAACTCGTAAACCTTCCTTAAACTAAGGCGACAAAGTCAGCGAGTTCGGATGGGCAGCAAATTTGAGGAATGGGTAGTCAAGAAAATTAAACTTGGACAACAATTAGGCGGTAATACCTGAATATGCCGCTCCTACTGGATAAGGATGGATAGGGTCTTGGATAACACACGAAACATATTGTACCTATACTGTACCTATATTGTACCTATACTGTACTTATATTGTGCCTATACTGTACCTATATAATGAATACTTGAATTGTATTTCAATTATCCAGAATTGTTCCCGGAATTCTAAAATCATTTTCCAACGTATCCTTATTTGTAGCACACAAGGAATTTTAGCATTACACGAGAATTGAATTTTGTTCTAGGGCGAACGACACATATGGCATTGTGGCACACATGCCAAGAAATATGGTAATCTTATTTATTCTCTACGGTTTTATGGAGCATATGAAGTATTTCCATACCCCTTAAACATTTTCGTTCGAGAAAAATATGGAGCAAAAATAATATAAATATTTAGCTTATATTTTTCTAAATTAAATCAAGTGCAATAAAAAGGAAAAACGAAATTTAATTTTTTTAAAAAATTAATCACTGCAAAAACTGTTTTTAAAGTAAAAATAATATTTTTATACAAAACAGCGAAATTTGAATTCTTTTAATACCTAATATTCATTTTTATCGTTTTCCCCTTATATCCCCTCCCCATTATTGTATACCTCTATTCTCCAAACATGTATCGTATATACACATGTACTAAATATATTTGATTAAGAAAATATAATTCAATAATTTTCAAGTTATAAAGTCACTTATTCAATTACGTTCAAAGTGGTTTTTTTTTTAATATAAAATTTCGCTCGTATCTCTTCCCCTTTTTTTACAGATTCGGAACAAAAAGATTTTCGGGGGAGAGCTATTTCCATTTTGAAACAAATAAAAATACAAGGTCACAACAGGCAAAATGCCCAACGAGGTGGCAGAGAAAAGGATGCGCATAACAAATTTGGATGTCATATATTTCTAAAATACAGCAACACAGTTAAAAAATGTAATCTTAAAACTAAAAAGTATATATACATGATATATATAATATTATACAAGGGCCATAAAGAATACTTATGGTTGTCTTATTCTAAGTATGGATAGCTTCTCGATTCACCCCAACATGTTTATCGTATTTCTTTTTAAACGTGTCAATTGTGTTAGAATTTACTACCTCCAGGGCTAAGGTATTCCATTTATTAACTACCCTATTAGAGAACAATTAAGCCCTAATAGAGAAAATCGATACTGGTGTCCCCTTTGTCAAAGCAGGTGATTGACGGTGTATTAATAATTCATGGCCCGCCCAATACATCCCCGTTGAAAATTTTGAACACTTCGGTCATATCACTCCTCCACACATACACACGCACATGCGTTCTTCCAATGTAAACATATTCAAAAAATGAAGTCTTTCTTCATAACTGAAGCCCCGTGTGCGAACAAGGACACGTGTAGCTCCGATTCGCACCGTTTCAACAAGCTCTACTTCCCTCCATAGGTATGGTCTCCAAAACTTTACATCATACTCCAATCCAAGACGAACTAAGCCTCGGAAAAGCGGAAGAACGAATTTATATTTAAATACCCATAATTTCTTTTCAAATTACGAACACGGATTTCTTCGAAATAGAAATACAGAAACCGCACTTGTTGAATTCTGTAACTATGCTGTTGATAATATAGGCAAATCAAATAAAACAATAGCTATCTTCCTGTATACGCGGAAATGTTTGACAGCCATGACTATACCCTTTTACTTAAGGGTACAGAAAAAAAAAGGGTAGTTCTTCTCCTATATATAAGATAATTGCTTTCATGTAAAACAGGTTGTAGGTACTAACATTGGAAGGACCGGACACTACCTGCTTCGCATTTCAGAGCGATACCGAGTGGGTATCACCAGCATTTGTAAAACAGATGTTGAATTAATGAATCTCAAATGCACTAAAACAGATATTCTCCGTGAAATTTGATACCAATCAACATGTTTCATAACAAATATGGCGTAGAGAGAATTGTGATTTTTTTTTTTTTTTCGATTTCGTTCGGAAAAACTGTCTTAGGTTGTTTGAAATTGAGTTTGTGATGACTGGTAGTAGCAATCAAACGTTGTTTTATAATTGAAAAATGGTGTTTCATTTTTCTTTGCCGCTTACTTATATGTAACAAAGCGGGAATTTCAGAGGGTTCTCGAACAACCGCTGTCTCGAATAAGGTTACACCAAGAAAACAAGTAAATAAAGCCATTCAGCAGATGTCAGTGTAGTTGCAGTTTCATTTTTAATGTATTCATTAGTACACTAATTGGGGGTTGGGGTCGGGGGAGTGGATCATCAAATTATCAGAAGTAAGAAGGTGGTTCTAAAAAGTTTGAGAACCACTGTATTAGATATATTTATCTTGTTTTCAATACAAGTGAACATGATGCAGAAATTCAAATTTTTATAGGTTAAGAATTAGAAGGACCATGATATATTTTCGTATAGAAATAAAGGTCGTCCAACGAGAGAAGACCTATTAGTACTGATTACTAGCTAGACTATGGTGCCACAGGTTTTTCCTCAAATATTGTTGTTGGCGAATAGAATATTTTATAATCTGAATCATAATTCTTTAAAAACCAGTCAATATGTTTACAAAGATTATAATGATTATATCAGGCACACCACTGGCATCATTCTGATAAAAAAAAAAATTTCAGATGTCAATGGAGAAATTAAATTGAAAATTAGATTGTTAGATTAAAAATGAATATTAAATTATAAATAAATTTAAACAGAAATTACCAACGAAGAAATTTTGTCCAAATTTTCTACGATAAGTAAACCACAACACATCGAATTCATATGTTCTTAATTGGTTTCAATTGATTTAATTTATACTGACTCTCCGAGAGAAGCTCGATCTGCATATTTCATTATCTTTTATTGACACAGTTCTTATGCATGTACACTCACGCACCCAACTATCATATACAATTTCTTATCTTCTTTATCCAGCTCGTTCAGAACAACCTCGAATAGGGAGGCGTATAGGAGTCGATAGACTAGGTACGCCCTGAAAAAATGCATCTACCTCAGTCAGAAGAAATTAAAAATACAATGAGGGTAAGACAGGTTTAACAACTGCAGAGACTACTACGAAACTACATATGCGATCGGCCATATGTTTCTCTGTGGAGCCTCTAATGAATTTGTACATGATGGGAGTGTGCGTGTTCGTGTTGCGAACCTAAGGTGAAGTTTTTTTCTGCGTAATGCTTGTTATACTGTTGCCATCTATTTTTCAACAAATAGGCAACTGCAGAGACTGAAACGTTTCGAGCGATGGCTCGTCCTTGTGTACCATAAAATGACAATCGTATTTCACAATTCTTATAATTTCCACAGCAAGATCATCATTAGAAGCCATATCCTTTTTGCACATCTTGTCTTCATTTACACATTACATGAGTTCCAAGCGGCCAACACTAGCAACTCTTGGTAATGCTAAACATTTCACAAATGACAGAGTGTTGTATGGTGTTACAGTAACGTTGGAAAACTTCTGAGTACTTGAAAAATCTTAGAAACGAAGTGTTTTATTTCCTAACAGCAAAGTGTACCGCCTGAAGCTGAAGGCTTTTGGAATCTTCGGGGGGTGAGAGGGCAGAGCAGCGGCAAAGGGTTATTCGCCTTCGCAAGCTTGTTATCTCACGATAATCGGATTAAGGAAATTTATCCTCCAGTGTCGCCAACCCCCTCTTCCTCTGGCATCTAGAAGTAACTAGACCAGTAAGGAGAAGAAGGATCTGGAGGGAATTGATTGCTTTCTATCACTATGGCAAAAGCATTAGAGTTTAAACGGAAACGAATGCATCCGTAGGAAAAAAGAACTTGAGATCTTAAGAGAGGGAAAATATTTCTTTTGGAGTGCTTTTGGAACATATTTATGGAAAATAAATGTTTGTGTGTTGAGTGCTGTATAGTGATTCCAAGAAAAGCGACGATATAACTCAAGATCCACACGAATCAACATTTCGCGAAACTTTGAGAGAAGAATTATTTATTCATAAGTTAGAATCATTGAACGACTCTTTCGACGGAAAGATATTTAAAGTTTCATTCTCTACAAAATATGGAAATTTTTCTAATAATCAATACTGAATTCGTTTCAGATACGACCAAACATCAGTGAATTTTACATGAGAGTATTTATAGGAATACTACACATATAGCTTCTGGTGATTTTGTGATACAGTGAAACCTCGATATAACGATACTGCATCAACCAAGATAAAAATTACACAAATACAAAGATATGTATATATACAGACATGTAAACAATATACAAACACATTACTATATATACAAACATACAATACACACTCACTATTGACCTCAAGGGAGTTGAATGTTTTTCGAGCACGTCTATGAGGGTTATACTTAGTGATGTTGGAAAAATATTTGCTTATTTGATGTGACCATCACAAAAGAAGTGACAAAAGTATTTAGTTGTTGTATATGTGGATGCAAACCACGGTTTCCCAAACTTTTCGTTCCATCGCCCATTCTTTAACCTTTTTTTGTACTCATCGCCTCCCCCGCCCCCAACTCAAAAGAGCCAACCCATAAGATCCTGTACAAAATCCAAAGCTTCTTTCGCCCCTGCTTAGATCATTCTATTTCGCACTTTGCGAAACACTGATGTAAACCATAGTTTTACAAGCATAGGAAAAAATAAATTAGCTCCTTTTTCTAGTGTAAATATCCTCTCTGTCCTTTCCAGTGAATATCCCCCAAAAATAAAATTTATGATTGAAATATATATGTATATTTCATCGCAATATATTAATTTATTTTGCTCCGACATAACCCCTGGTAAATTTTTGAAGTAAAATAGGTAAATAAACAAATATATATATATATATATATATATTTTGGTTTGGTCAGTCGGAATTTTTATTTGTCGGGATTTTCATATCCACACAGGATACTTACATATACTACGAAAGTTCAAGTGCAATTATCATCTTTACTTCAAAATATAGGAGATAGATGGCAGCATCAACCAAGCACAACTCTGACAACATAACTACGTTAGGGCAATGCATATATTACTGCCAAAGCTCAAAATTGGCCAGTTCGTGAAGTTTCCGGAGATCTCTGGCCAAAGTCCAATTCGAAAAGACATGATTTGGAGACACTGCCAAGTTGGTGTATTTTTTCGTGATGATTACGTCTACGTTAGCTATGGCAACCCATAAAACCTCTGTCGTGATGCGGTAATCATTTTGTTTTTCTTCAAAATTTGACAGAAAAAAACTATGTCTACATTACTATTTTTTACAGTTTTTCTCTCAAATTTCTCTTTTTTTCTCTCTCGTCACATGGAACAAATCTAATACAGCTACTATACTATATAGCCACCGGGCCGTCATGCATCCGCACATCGAACTTTGAGCAAGGATCTCCGGCCACTTCACACTTTGGTAGTAATCATATATATACTCTCACACAACGCATCGATTCATTACGACATGAGTCGGTTCGTTAGAAATTCCGGAGAGGAATGTGTACGAGGTGCATGTACGATTAAGTACGCAGTAGCAGAGCCAGGATTTTTACATTGTCGATATGTGGCACAGTCGCGATTTCGTTAGTCGATATTTTAGCTTGTCGGGATCTCGGCCATGTCGGGATTTTTCTCTGCAAGGATTTTGGCTTGTCGAGATTTTGGTATTGCCATGATTTGGTCAGTTGAGATTTTGGATAACGGGATTTCGTTGTGTTGGGGATTCTGGCTCGTTTCATATTGACTCATCTTGGCCATGGTCAGATTTCTGCCATGTCGGTATCTTGGCTTGGCCGTAGTCGGTACTATGGGTGTTGGAATTATAAGCTGAAAAATAATAGCATCATTATTTAGTTCAACTGGTGTCGGCATAACACCCGGGCTGAAAATATTGATGTCTTTGTCCAGGCACTATCAGCTGAACGTGTTTTCGTGTATGGCTAAAAAAATCGTTCAGATCATAATGTATCTAGTGATTTTCCAAGAGTATGAAATCGGCTCTTAACTATTAGCCTATTTCTGATAGACGCTGGCAGCCCGAGATGATCGTGGACCACCATTCACAGGAATCGGCATCAAAGTCATATTTGCCTCATGGAGGAGGCTTCAATTCCATAATGGACCAATCCATGAACCAAAAATAAATATGTGACTTCAGGAATCAAGGCATCATGGATACCATCATCAGCTAAATTAAGCATTAATAGCACTACTCATCAGCTGAATTAACACCTTTTCCAATAATCGACCTCAAATACGTTTCCATGTTGTTTTTTTCTGCTCTTCACTGGATGTCTAGACGTTATATCGAAATTCCTCTCACGATTATCTTTCTTTTCCATACATTATTATTGTTATTCTGCTTCGAACACTGATGTTGTACGCGTTCCATGTGTGATATCAAATGCCACAATAATTTCCACCCAAAAATCACTTCACGGACCACTTATCAGTCCACACGTCTGATAAATTCCGGGTTATCACGTTCGCAACACTTTTCCGCAGTTTCCCTTCCAAATGACCACCGCAGACCAATTACCACTAATGCATCCTTTTATTTGGGCTTCCGATTTTTTTTCTACTAATGTCACCTTTATATATATATATATATAATATACCTTTACCTTTTCCTCTCTTTTCTACCATTTCTACACATTCGTGCCTACATCCTCCGTTCATTATTACCTTCTATGATCTGTTGAATCGGGTTTCGGTGGAAAAAAATATTAGTTAGTATAAGTTATATTATAGGCTATCGCAAAAATCTATTTAATTTCTATGTGTCTTTACGATTTGGAAATTCCCAGCTGTCACGTGCAATCCCGCACAAAACTATTAGTCATTAACCATAGTAAAATCATGGTCATAATTTACTGAAAAATAAATGAGAACTGAAAAGTTCAAAATTACTTAATAAGCTGAGAAAACGCCAATAACCAGTTTTCGAGTAATTCAAAAGCTCTTGAATTTTCCCTTCTAGTGAATTTTCCTTCTTCAATTACGGTGTGTGCGGTCTCAATTGTATTTTTCGAGTTATTATGTATGACAACCGTAAATGCCTACTTGAAGGCATTGCAATCTAAATTCATCATTGATTATTGCAGTGATGCTCAATTTTTGAGAAATTGGCCGATCCTGGCCCAAAGTATTTTGCGATTTATAATATTCATTCACCAAATGAGCTCGATGTGATCGGGTTATAGCCTATGAAGGTACAAACCAGTATGGCTAGCTCTTGCCAGTGATATTTATACTACGTGTTAGTAAGCTCATATAGCGGTCATAAAATGTCATATCAATATTGTGATTAAATAAAGCCCGACTATTTAGAAAGTACTATTTAGTAGTACATCGAAGTCAGGTTTTGTTTTGAAAGTCGCATTTGGCTTTAAAGACTTTGAAATTACAGATGTCGTATTTGACTTTTGCCCTTCGACCTCCTCTCCGATGAAAATCCCCAGTCTTTCTTCCAAACAGAGTTTAACTTCGGTCTATCGTCATAGGCAATTTACTACTGAATGTGTTATGCTGAAAAAGCGTTCACGTCAGGGCTAGAAAAATCCATTTTCCTTCAACTTAAAAATATAAGTTCGTTTTAATTGCAAAGAGTATGCACCACACAGCGTCAAAAATTGACCACTCAAGTTAGCCTATTATTCTCAGAGTACATTAACAAATAAATTACGAGTATTCGGTATCTGACTTATCATCCAATTTACATACCCTGTGCCACCTGTTATGCACCGTAATTCCCCTTGTCCAGCTTCACCACAGCCATTATTTGCATGAACACCCATATCCTTAGCCTTTCAATCTTTTATAACTATGATTTACATTCTGATTCCTTAATATCCTCTAATTTTGTCCGCTATCATTAGAAAAATATGTATCATATTCCGAAAGTTTTTTTTTTGTTGAAAAATACAAGTACAGTCGACCCCACTTGAATGGATATCGACGCATCTAGCACACAAAATCAGATTAAGCGGAGTATTTGATTATGCGGGTAACAATTAAATTGCTGTTTCACACCGTTAGTATGATTCCAGCATTGGCAACTGATGAAAGATTAAGATTAAGCTGTGATTATAAGCTTCTGGAATAAATCAAACACAAAAATGATATGAATTTTTTTAAGCAAGTAAATATACTGGAGCCAGATTGGAGACTAGAGAAGCCCTAAACCTAGTCACATTATTATAAATCTTAATTTATAACATTAGTTTTTAAATGTTTTCTCCGGTAAAAAATAAAGTTTATGCTGGTTAATACGTATTTACTGTGTGCGAGTTTCTATATTAGATTGAGAATTTTTTTTCTTTAATTGGATTTACCTCAGTCAGTCAGTCTTTTAAAACTTGTGCTAAGCCAGAACTAATAATATTGTCTCGATGCGAGAAATTTTGATTCCAGAGGATTTTAGCCGTCACCAAAATAAGCGGGACCGACTGTAGTCACAATTTAGTGAGATAACTCAGATAAAATAATAATTGAGCAGTCATAGACAACTATCTAATTTTATAATTCAAACTCACTTTTCTCAGTACTGAAATAATATCGCAATTGTAAATTTACAAACCATAAAGTGAATTCTCTAATGTTTTACAAAAAATGTGATAAATTTATCCAATGGTAAAACACCTTCACATAAAAATATGCAACAGTATTTCTCAATACATATACTCAACTTTACTAATGGCAGGAATTTTTGAAGTTTCTGAAACATCATCCATTATTCTCACACCACCGAAGAGAAATGTGTTACATAGGTATATATTTAAATGTAACTTGCTCTTAATATTATAGCAATCATTCCTCTTGTGATACTTTTTTTTCACAAAATATGTAATGTGTTTTTTATTTTATATTGCACGCGTGATATCAATGAAAAATTAAATATAAATTTCCGGAATATCCACAAGAATAGGATAAGAAGAAGGATTAGATAAAAAAAAAGTAAGATAAAAAGGGTTAAGGTACAAGAAGAGGCTTCCCTATCATCCATCACTATCTGCTGACAGTATAATGAGGGTAACAACCGGAATTTCTCCCCCGTATCTACAGAGAGAATGGCGGCAGCAGTAGATTTTTCTGTAGACCGATGAACATTCTTTTATCTAATAGGTAGAACATGAGAATGTAAGAGAAGAAGATAGATGAAAAAATAAGTAGTAAAAAAATATGGCGGCCGTGGAAAATTGGGAAATAATTTAGGTACTTGCAGGAAAAATTGAAATGAATCCATCATTTAACTTTTGCATCAAGTTTCTTCTTGGAAATCTTTCAAAAAATAAATATGGTATGCGTTGCTGAAACACTCACCATACATGACAAATTAGTTCTCCCTTTTCAATACATCTCTCCTTCAACGTGGATTAAATTTTTTGGATATTCAAGCGGTAATGAGTTTGCTTTTTTTCAAATTTAATCTTACAAAGAAGAACTAATTAAAAATATGTTCGTTGTACAACAATAAGTGAATCTTTTCAAATATGTCTGAGTTTTTAATTTATCAAACAAAAGATGAGAAATTTGATTCCCACGTAAGTCATATGCAATATAGGATTCTGGAATGACTAAAAAACGCACTTCTTTTCATCAACATATTCATTTTCAAGAGCAGCTCAGCTTTTAGTTTCAAGGAGCCTTAGTTTTCAAAAGAAATTTACAAATAAATTACATCTTATAAGGTACGGTTATTCCCTAAAGTTATGTGAAGCGCTGGACTGGTAATAGGAACAGAGGTACAGATTTTCATACAATTAGATGTGAGTAATTAAGCAATTAATAGATTAAAACAATGCATTTTATTATTATGTCTTTTTCTGTTTACTCAATCGGCATTGACAGGAAATGCGAGTGAGCCGATCTCCCCATTAAAAAGTTTTTCCACTGAGAGAAACAGACCTAAAACCGGACTTTTACAGCTGGACAAATATCCGCTCGTTACAGTTCACTCGTAGTTCGAAATAGACGGCAGCACTATAACGAGCATTAGACAGAAAGACATGTTATGTTCGTTAGGTTCCCACCATACTCACAGCTTGCAGCATGGCCAGGGGTCTTCTTCGACCACCTGCTTACCACCACCTTAAATTTCAGAGCTGGACAAATCCCAGGCCACCATGGTGACTAAAAAATTGGTATCAGCGCCTAGAATTTTCTTTGCGTAGTTGCTAAATTGCAAGTTGAGAGGAGCACAAAATGTTTGGAATTTAAGCAGCATATCCGCCAACGTGAAAGAGATTCAATTAAAAACAAACTGGGACTTTAAACTTCGGGTAAAAATCTCTACGGGTAAAAAATTTCCTTGCCTAAAAAGTTGTTCTGGCGTCTAAAGTATTTAGTGATTTGTCCAGCCCTGGTTCAAGTTCTCTATTATGCACTTCCCTTTGTAGTAAGGTTTCACTGTATATAAACAATGAATAACATAAAAAAAATTCCCATACTTTAAATCAAAAATAATTAGAATCGGAAATATTTTAAAAATATTATAAAACTGGAATTGGCTTGTGATTGATGTTTAAGGATATGCTAACCACTTTACTTTAGTACTTGCCACCAACATAATACGTATGAGCGCGGCAGCCCAGGTCGATAAGATACTCGCCTAAAGTACCAAAGGATGTTTAGAGGTGTCGCGAGTTCGATACCCGGTTCGTCCTTGTCAAAAACGTTCCTGACACAGAGGTACAACAGCGACATGACCACAGAAAAAGATTGTTACCGCAGAGAGTCCCACGTCAAAGGGTTAACGCATCAACCTCTCGATGAGTATAAAAAAGGCTGCCAATCGGAAATAAATTGTAGGTCCCGGTCTAATTTGTCCTCCCGTGCAAAAAATAACCGTGGTGCAACAAAAATGATCAAATAACAAACGCAGACATTTTATACAACGTGTCATGGACGGACCGCACTGATCCCTCAGATATAACAAAAATTTACTACATATGGTGCGCGTGCATGTTTGTATACTTGTCGTGTCATAATTACTTTATGTATTTTATGTTTTTGCGTATGTTAATAAAAATTTCAGTATCAGTTTCAGTTTGCATCAATAAATTAGTGGATACCCAACAGGTATCTGATCAAAAACCCTGTCATCCTTGCCCATGCACCAAAGTTTGAAGAGCACTTCCAGGTCGCACTGAATTTCTCTGGGGGGAAAAAAGTCTCATCTATGCTAAGACTTGTACAGATTGTATCGGGATTGAGAACTAATTGCTCCGGTTGAAGATAATGAATTTTCTTTGGAATCAAAAAAATTAGGTACTCTTCTCTTTCTAGTAAATTCCATGTTACCAGTTCAACGACCGAATGATCAAACCTTATTTAATCAGCTAAAATCTTCACTTCTAGTTTTGTTTAGCTGTTTAAGTCGTTCAAACGCGAGAAACGTCCTCCCATTTATGCAAATGGATAAAAACATAAAAATTACAACATCTCAATGGAACAAACACTGTCCAATTAATGCACAGCATGCGGTAACATGTATTTTTCTTTTTACATTCAGCCAAATAATTTTCTCAAAAATGAAACCAATAGCACGGACGATAACGTAACAAACGGCAAAGCCACGATGTAAAACTTAATTCTATTTAAAAAGTTTTTCGTATCGCTATCATCGGTCCCGATAGTTTCTCTGTAATTTATTTAAACACGGATGGCATTCGTTGCAACGCGACGCAACACACACGGTACATCCGTGGTTACTAGTATTGACTAGAAGAAATTAAACAAAACTATCACAAAAAAAAGTAGAATAAAGCAAAAGCAATCTAATCAGCCCACTCTTATCGTACCCCATTTCTGAATCCTTTGCATGGTTTCTTTTTTTTTTCATTATACTACATTATTTTTTCCATGTTTTACGCATGTGTATGCGTGTGAGTATTACCCGGTCCCCCTTCACCACCTTATTTGTTTCCAGTTTCCCGATAAGACCAATTACCAGAACCAATTACATTGAACGAGGAGAGAGAGAGAGAGAGAGAGTTCGTAAAAATAAATGGCTGCCATTCATCGATCAGAGTATCGCGTGCATCTTACAAATAATATCAGATACGTGTTGTAAATTTAATGACAAACTAATACGTATGAATTCAAACTGTCGGAATATTACTTTAATTTTTTTTCCCCTTCCGACAAGATAAACTACCAGAATTTTCTCTCATTTCTCCTCTCTTCCAGCCTCTCTGGTTGTTACCATCCTGTCCGATGTTTTTTTTTTTTCCTTGTGATTTATATATGAATTCGATATTTTCCTCTGGGTTATCAAAGTTAGTAAATTAGTCGATGATTTTTTTTAATCGATTCCGAATATCGAGTATTTTATGAGGGTTTCCGTTATTACAGTAGATAATTCAAATCTCATCTCATGAGAATGAATTTTAGGTCATTTGTTTCGAGCCTCCCTTTTCACTGATTCAATCAATATACGATACGATGGTATTTGGATTGTTATTTTGCCCATAAATTCGTAAATATTTAAAAAGTTCATGAAAATTGAAGGAATTGGTATATTTGAATGCGATGTATGAAAAGTCATTCTTACGATGGTGTGTGTGTGTGTGTGTGTGCGTGTGTGTTTCAGGGGAAAATATTTAACAGTTTTGTTGATAGAGGGCACTACACAAAAACAAATCAAAATTCACACCTATGTGAATCAGTCTATTTCAATGCAGCGTGTACGATTAACAGCTAACTTCTGAATTTTCCTGTTACTAGCACTTTTCATAAGATTTTCATTCTAATGTTGCGATTGGTGGATTAAACATTATTACTGAAGCTGTTTACTTCAGCCACAAATCGTCGGCTGAAGCTTTATGAAAACGTTCCCGAAGTCAGACACAGACGAGATTGAAAAAAAAATTTTCAGGTCCAGTCACTCATGTAGCACCCGAGTGACATAGTGGTAAGATGCTCGTCTTCCATGGTGAAGATTACTGTCAGGTCCCAACTTCCAATCGGCGGAAGAATATAGATACTTTCCCTAACGAGCTTGATCATTTGATCATTTTTTTCGCACCATGGTCATTTTCTGCACACGAGGGCTAATTAGACCGGGAACTACAATTTATTGCCGATGCCGAACGGCAGGCTTGTTTTTCATACTCATCGAGAGGTTGGTGCGCTAACTCCTCGATGGGGGACTTCCTGCGGTAGCAATTTTTTGCTGCGGTCAAGTTTTTGTTGTACCCCTGTGTCAGGAAAGTTTTCTGACAAGGATGAACCGGGTATCGAAATCGAGACACTTCTAAACATCCTTTGGTACTTTAGGCGAGCATCTTATCGACCGGGCTACCGCGCCCCACCTAACTAGCTTGAGGGTATCACGAGTAGATAGCAACCCGTTAACAGCAGTAAATTGTGCTATAGCGATATGACCAGAAAAGATGTGTGGTGAAGTAGTCACTCCTGTCGGGCTGGACTCAGCCGCTCTCTACCAACAAAAACATTCACTAAAGTGTTTCTGTACCAAAAAAAATTCCCTTTCGTGAGAATAACTTTTTTCAAAAACCACATTGAAATGTGCTTAATATAAACATTTCTTCAATTTTTAAACTACTTACCAATTTATGGGCCACCCTGTATATGCTGTTTTTATCAGTGTTTCTTGAATTAAGACATCTTTATTTATCAAATATTAAATTTAATATGAAAACACATTCATTATCTGAGTGCATCTGCAACCCTAGTCGTAGCCCCGGATTAGTCTCCATAAGGAATATGAGCTCGTTATTCAGAGGGTTGATTTCTACATTCGAGACACTCAGTACATATACGACCTCTGCTAAAATGAATTACATATCTGAAACGGGCACGTTTTCTGGGTAACTTCCACTATTGGACGTATGTTTGTATAACCAATGTCACAAAGGGCATATTATGGGGATTAACGTCAAACCCAGTGTAGACAGTATATTATACAATCGATCCCACTTATAACGATTTTCCAAAAAGTCATGAAAAAACGCTCTAAGCGGGAAAACGCTTTAAACGGTATATCACAATGCGTTAATAATATTTGGGGGAAAATAAAACGATCTAAGGGGGACGATATAAGCGGGATGCACTATAGACGAAGTCTCCAGGTAAAAACAGGAAATATATACATACATAGATCCTCACCTCCAAGATAGTAGCTTTTGTTGTGTGTGTGCTTGATGGGGGGAAGCTCACACTTTATTCTTTTTTTCCATAGATTACACAGCACCGGGCATCAATGTCAAGAGGGGAAAAAAAGAAAAGGAACAGAAGTTACAGAGATGGGAGAATATTGCTCTTCAAAAGTTTGCATCCAAACTAGTCCAATTAGGACAGCAATTGCCGTGAAAAACTTTTTCGCTTTGGTTTTTTTATTTTCCCCTCATATTGAGAGAATCGGGGCTCATTATAGGGCACGTGGGTGAGGTGTCAGAAATCTCTCTTTTCTCCGGTCCCTCGTTTATATCTAACACCCTTTCCTCCTGTTCTTTTTTGCTCGAATTTTGAGCCTTTTTATTAAACGAGGTGGTAGCGACGAATTTATTAGATGCGAATTCTCCTAAATTCTCAACAGTTTAACAAGCTTGCAACGGAACTAAATGTGATGGAAATTATTTATAGACGAGCGGGCAATTTTACGAGCTGCAAAGTTTTATGAGATTTTACGAGGCGAATTTCTTGCGTATTTCTCGGCTTCGCGGCTATTAACTTTCACCCGGGACCTGTTCGCGATTTATATATGCTCTTTTCATTTCTTCTCGATTTCTGCAAATGATGATGATCGTGATCATCACCATCATCATCATAACATTTACACGTATTTTTACATCCCCCCCCCCCCACCAACGAAAAGTTTTGCCGCAAATGAGAGATTATCAACAACAAGCAGCAAACAAAATTTATACGGATGTACGTTCCTGGAAAAAAATGTAAATCTGATAAAATTAGAACTCCAGTTAAAATGTGGATGGCTTAATATGAAGCCTAAAAATTACTTAGCCAGTTTTATTTTAGGACGTCATTCTTGAGCATGGCAAGAGATTCTTCCCACTATCATCTTATAATTTCTATGTGTTTTCTTCTGACTTTTCTTCGTTCACACTTTCGAATGTAATATCATTCGATTCACTGAGACCGATAATAATTGTCGTGGTATAAAATGAATGAGTTGTACAACCAGAGCCAATGTGATCGCTTATTCTTATGGGTGCAAAATTTTGATTTGTTTTCCTCCATTCCTTAAAAATTTGTTGGCTCTGCAGTGTTTTCCCCATATTTCCTTCTTCTATCCCAGAAATCCACATTCATCTTGGTGTTCTATCAGCTTGGATGAGAAAATTAACTCTGCATTTCTCTAGTTTTTACTAAATATTATTCTGAAAAATGGTCCGTGGCCTTCATTTCATCGGTACAAGGAGTGAGTGGTCTTCATTTTATTGCTACAAGAGGTCTGTGGAACGCAAAATGGTTTAGCACCCATGCTCTATTCAATGCCAAATTTAATTGAGGTACTGTCTGTATCATACTCCAACATAAATGGGATCTCAGGACAATGCAGATACGGACTTACTATACTAATATGAATACACTTTTCCTGTTGTAAAAAAGATTTTTTAAATCCGTTACATATGCGAAAACAATATCACGCACACACACTTTTTGCAGATAATTCAGTAACGAAATACCCCTAATTAGTGGTAAATTACAGCATTTTAAATCCAATAATTAAATAACTGAAATATAATGTGTATAAAATTCTCTATTATGAAGGAAACATATATTATCTGAATTTTATGCCGAGGTGAACTCTTAAAGAAAAATCATCTGGTCTCTGCCTGAACTCGAATCTTGGCCGTCTTGCATACCGGGCAAGCATGTTAGCATCTACACCACTGGACACACGACCAGGTCTTCTTTATTTCATGCACTGTTGCGTGAGATGCTGAAGTAGAGGTATTAGCAACCTCTTTATTTCAGCACATATCCCCCCAGGTGGGACGATAAAGATAGACGCCTTTTTTTTCAGCCCAATATATATAGGGTTCGAGTCCCAGCGGAGACCAGGTGACTTTTCTTTCCGAGTTTCTTTCCACCTCTGCATACAATTCAGATAATATCTGTTTGCTTCAAAATGGACCATTTTATACATATTTTATTTCAATTATTTGATTGTTGGATTTAAAATGCTGTAATTTTCCCCTGATTATGTGTATTTCATTACTGAATTATCTATAAAAAGTGTGTGTGCGTGTGATATCGTTTTCGCATATGTAAGTTCCGATTAAAAAAAAATTTACAGCAACAAAATTATTTATATTAGTATAGTGAGTCCGTATCTGCATTGTCCCGAGATCCCATTTCTGTGGGATTATGTAAATAGAGACAGTATTTCAATTAAATTGGGCATTGAATAGAGCTGGGGTGCTGAACCTTTTTGCGTTCCACAGATCTCGAAACACCCTGAAAGTTCAAAGGGCTGATGAAAAACTCCAAGGTTCATATTCACTGTATTTCTCACTCAAAACTTATGCAAGTCTGGGATTAACCCCTTGAGGTCAAAAGCAAAGAGTTACTTTCTATCATTGTAGCATGAAAGAAAACTACCCACACATACGTATCAGTGAGGTCTGGAAGGGTTAATTACGATATTATAGCCGTGATTTTTTTTTTCTCCAGGATCTGACAAATAGAAAAGTGAGTAGGAAAGCAAATTTTAGAGAACCTCCTATTAACCATCTTCATGAGTATAACACGAAATTGGATGTATTTTTAAAAATTGAATAAAACGGCGATGACCACGGAGTTTAATCTTCAGAAAGTAGCCCTGGCATAATTCACGGATACCTAGAATCTTTCTAAGGGAAAAAGTTTGCATTTTCATCAATTGCTATCAATTCGTCAATTGTTTGATATTCATATGAATATCAGCTTTGCCGGACGTCTAAACTGGACCAGCGTAACACAGAACACTTCAAGTGATACTGTCGAAACGTTTGACACAAAATGAAGGAGTTTAAAACGCGAATATAACTAAATCTATTAAAAACATAGACATTAAATTACTTTTTTTTATAATCACTTAAGATTATGAATCATTTAAGTATTCATGATTTTAAAGGCACGCATAATTTTGATGAAATGCATTGGGGAAAAATAAACGCATGTTCATAGTTTAAACGAACACACATTTCTCGATTCGAATATTTTCTTCTCATAAATATTCTATTTCCAGATTCAAATGAGGCTTCTACGAAATTGATTATGACTTCCCTCGGTTATTAAATTCAAAATCTCTATTTTCAGAAAGGTTTGAGCTTATTTAAGTAAGAGAAGGATTTTTTTTTCTATTAAAGTCGATAAATATATTAAAATTTCCAGAAACAATTCTAAAAACAGATTTAAGTCGAGAATTTATTGAAAAAGAATTGAGGTTATTAAAAATATAGAAACTGTACGTAAAGTAATTTTTTTCTGTTAGAAACCAATTTACTGTCATTTTATTTTCGGCAGCCATTTGTACATTATTATATTTGAAATTAAAATCAAAGGAAACATGTACATACGTTTGTTTTTCGAATGAGATTCACTTATTACAGTCAACCCTCGGTTTACGAAATTAATTCGTTCCTGAAGTCCGTTCGAAAGCCGAATTGTTCGTAAACCGAATTTTTTTTGTTCCATAGGAATGTAAAATGAAATAATCAGTTTCTGGCGCAACGAACATTTCTAGTAAAAATTTTAACAGCAGCTACTGTGTATGACGTGAAACCATAATTAAAATTTATTATTTTGATGAATATAATAATGAACTTTCTATTTTTATAGTATTAATAAGCTACAGAAAAAATAATCGCAATATGAACGAGACGAGATCAAATCGATGCTAGGGCCATGACTAGTTTCATTAATGTAATCTATTATCCCAATGTCACAGCTTTCTAAGTTTCTGCCCACAACACAATCTGGATACGATATCCTCCAAGCGGAGTCCATAGTTCTGTAAAATATTTGCTGCTGAGCTTTGTCATTGATAGCAAATGTAATTCCCAAAATACGCAATGTAAAATATTAAAGTAATGTTTAAGAAGTTATTGAGAGTGTTAGTTTTATACCAAACTAATTATAAAAACTAACATAATATAGACTAATTATAAAAAACTATTTTAAAACATTTTTGAAAGATTTCTCTGATGTAGAGCTTTTTGAAGTTTCAAATGACCTGCTGATCCATATTTCACAGAGTGAATAATAGGTGTCGTATTTGTGGGGGTGGGGGCGTGCACATTACTCAGATATATGAAATCAAATTCCCTAACTAGCTCTTTTCTCTAATAAATAAAAAAATTGGTCACAGACAAAATTGGTCTGAAATATCCTTCCATCGAGATTCAGTCCATTTTGTGTGTTCGTAAATCAAGACTAGTTCGTAAACCGAATAATTTTGTTGCTCGTAAATCAAATTGTTCGCAAACCAAGCCATTTGTAAACCGAGGGTTGACTGTATATTAAGAAGAGCATCATTAATCTTCCGTTCGGGATGGGAGAACCATGTCTCCTCGAGAAAAAATAGGGACCACCAGTTTAGTTACGGAACAACCAAACACATTCGGATTCCTATCTTCATGAGAGCTATCGAACTCTTTCTGAAAGAAGAATTTAATTTTAAATTATTATGGAAAATTGTGTGAAAGTAAAAACTTGAAAAACCTGGAAAATATAGTTGAGAAAAACTAAAAAGAACTCCAAAATTTAGGTTGAAAAGCTATGGAATTCAAACTACATTTAAGAAAAGCTGTAAAATTAAAAAAAAAAACATATATAAAACTTATAATTAAAATATAACTTAAAAATTATAACATTATAAAAATGTAAAATACAGTACAAAATGCTATAAATTGGCAAGTATGCCCAATTTGGAAAGCTATAAATTCAAAATGTAATATAAAGAAATTATAAAAATTTAAATTGCTACAAAATTTGAATTTCAGTTAAGGTTGTGTGTGAAAAATTATAAAATTATAAAAATTTAAAATACAGTACAAAAAGTTATACAGAATCACAAAAGTGTGTAGTTTGAAGAGCTATAAAAATTCAAAATGCAGTACAGAAAAATGATAAAAATTTTAACTATAAAATTTAAATAACAGTAGAGTTTGAAAAATCACAAAAATTTCAAACATGGCACAAAATAGTCATATACAAAATATAAAATACATTAAAATATAGTACAGGGGCCGTTCAAGTATTACGTAAGCAAATTTTTAGCCATTTTTGACCCCCCCCCCCTTGTCAGCAAAATTTCGTCATCAGCTCTGCCCCTCTGAATCCTAACTCATATTTTCATAAAGGGTGGTTGATTACGTAAGCATTATCCAAACCCCCCTTCCTTCCCCCTTGTCATAAAAAGTCAGCAAATCGGAAACCCCCTTCCCCAGTCGAATATTGTATGTAGAATATAGCACAAAATTTTTAAATGCATTAGAATTTGTCAAATCGTAATATTTCATTCTTATGCGATACAAAATTGAATTTCCTATTCCTAGCTGGGAAAATTGTTTCATGAAACAGTCGAAATTCCTGGAAATTGACAGTGCGGCATCCTTCATTAACGTCGTTTCTCTTAACCCGATCGATCGAACGGGCCATTGGCATAATTGCAACATGTATCTCCAAGGCAAAGTCCGCTAAAGATGAGAAGCAACTGAATCGTAACTAATGACCAATCAAGCCGTTTACTCATCTTTCACTCTTCCTATATATAAATATAGATATGTGTATCTTTACTGAAGAAATTTAATAATCGCACTATATATGTAAATACATTCTGTTTTATACCTTCATCTAGGTCAAAATAATTACTCATCCAAATCTTCTTTTTTATGTTCAATTTCAGCCGAAGCATCTCTTGGAATACATCACTTCACAGAACGGTGAGTCTTTTTTTCTCGTTCAAAAAGATTGATATTTGTTCTCTTTTTAAAAAAGGATAAGAACAACGATAGCAGAAAAAAAATTCAGCAGCAAAGGCGTAGGGGGAAAAAAAAATTAAGGAAACGGGTATATAGCCGAGAATTCCTGGCAGATGTTGGGTCTGGCGCAATTAATCCTGTACATGTACACATCGTCCTGGACACGGCCATAAAACGGCAAGGCTTGCAATTACTCAATGTCACTCTGGGATGAAAATAAAATCGAAAAATAGAAGAGAAAAAAGGTTGCAAATGGGGCTATGGATCAGCTTTCTTCGGCAAAAAAAGAGAAAGATGGTGGCCCTTTTACGTACTACCTAAAGTACAAACACATTCAAGCATAGAACTGACAATAGCTACAAGATTGATGCACCAAGTTTATGAGGTTATTCCGGTCTAAACATTCGAGTGTTCAGTGCGTATGTTTTACATAAGAGTGTGTGGGGTTTGAGGAAAAACTAGTGGGATTTAAGTGTAATGAAATATTGATCGCTATGAGCCAATGTCACGTGAGCGTATATTAATCGTTTGATGATTACCTATCAACTTTAAGTGAATTAAAAATATCATGTCGTGGAAAGATGTCATTAGTTATAGTTATCCAAGGACAAGAATGGTTTTTAGAACGCCCCTGTGGAGAGGGGGTTTATTTGGGTTTCTAGTACATATGCTTAATGAGAGCCGATCTTCCATTTGAAAACTCTCTACAGATAGACTTTCAACAAGATACTTTACATAGCATGAAAATTCAAGCATTGTTTGTTTGATAAACTTTAAACGCTTTACGAAGTAACACACATTCTCCACTCTAGTTAGAGGATAAACATTCATAATTTGTTGGAAGAAAAGAGAGATAAATAAGTTTTCTCTTGACAACTAAGAAATTGTAGTTAACAAAACTGAAAAAAAAGTGTGCGATGCATATAAAAAAGATTTATCCGAGCTACGAGCAACTGACAACATCAGCTCAAGGGCTAGAAAACCCAAACCAGAAAAATCTCAGGAAAATATAAAGTTAACCACGCTTGAAAAATCGGGGAAAAAAATCAACAACATTACACATTTCTATCGCGAAGTGCTTGGGAAAAGTTTCGCAACCATGAAGAAAGCAAAGTCCAAAATCCAGCTATCCAGAAATTTTTCTAAGACCGCACATAAAGGATCTACTGACTTCGCTGTATCTAATGAGTTGCCGAGAAACTTGGAAGAAATCACGTGCCAGCCCCAAATTTTTTTCAAAGTCAAATTTTGCAGACTTACGAAGTAGATCTCTCGACTTTGAAAAAAAAAAAAGAAGGAAAAATTCTATCCACAGTGAGGACTTTGCCAGAAGCAGCCCGGTCATCAACAACCAGACCAAGTCTGCCGCCGAAGTACTAATACAGGTGCAATCATGATGACGGGGCTGTCCTTTT